>NC_057794.1:325428131-325435836 GCF_018294505.1 Triticum aestivum
CGCGGCCCGGCGCTGCGAGGCGAGGGCCAGTGGGGAGCGGCGCGAGCAAAGCAGAGGCGAGGCCGCGCGCGGGCGCGGGCGAGGCGGTCGGGGTATGGCATGGACACGCGAGGGGCGGCAGGGTGCGCGAGCCGTGTGCCCTCACGAGGCGCGGCGACGAGCGGGGGCTAGGGACGGTGAGCGTAGACAGACGCGGCAGCGGGCGCGAGCGATAGGAGGCGAGGCCACAGCGGGGCATGGATGATGCGGTCCACGGGAGAGCGGGGACAGGGAGAGAGGGGAGGGCGTGGCCCTCACCACGCGGATGTAGGGACTATGGCAGCGGGTGTCAAGGCGGAGGACAGGGACGCGCGACGAGGTGGCGATGACGACGGCCGACGACGGAGTCGTGGCGGCGCGGGGCTCCGGCAATGTGGTCCTCCAGGCGGCGTCAGGGGCGATGGGAGACGGCGTCAAGTCACGGGGAACGGGCATGCGGGAGCAGGGGATCGAACAGGAGTGCGCCTCCTCCGTGCGTCGGCATGTGTGTGTGTGTGCGTCGTGGGTGGCGGCGCAGGGAGGGAACAGGGAGAGTGGGGGATCGTGGGGGTGGTTGGGCTAGGGTTTCCCAGGGGTGGGGTTAAGTGGGAGGGCGAGGGGGCCGGCTGGGCCGGCCTGACCGAATGGCCAGCTGGGCCACAAGGCCCACTAGGGAAGGGGGTTTCTGTTTTCTATTTTTTTGTCTTTATTTGTTTTGTCACTTCTTTTTCTTATTTTTCTTTTCTGTTTTAATTCAATTTAAAATATTGATGCATCCTCTAAAAATGTGTTTCCTTCACCTTAAATACCTAGGCATTATTTGGCACACTCCGAACATTTTAGTTTTGATGTTTAAAAACTTTTATCGTTTGCCATATTTTGAATTTGAATTCTGAACCGGTTTTGAACTAACGCGAGATTAGCAACAGTAACGGAGGTGACGTGGCATCATTAGCAGAGTTTCACTGTAGCTTAATTATTCGGGCGTCACAATTCTCCTCCACTACAAGAAATCTCGTCCCGAGATTTAAGAGGTAGTGAAAGGGGGAAGGTTTGGTAACGAATCTAGCGGGTCTTCTCATCCTGGCTTGCTCTTCTCGAAGAGGCCGGTCCAATACATTGATGTCTTCATTCCTCTGCTTTAGGTCATCATGATGAAGTCGGCATCCTTTCTTCAGGAACTCCATCGTACTTACAAAAGAATAAGGGGGTATTCCGGGAGAACGGACCTCTCCAAGGTTGACTATCTGGTAGATAACATCAAGGAAGCTGGCGGAAAGTAACTCTCGAATTGAAACTTTAATAAAATATCGAGAACAATGTAAGGAGGTACCATGAGAAGATTCAAACGGATAGGCAATCATTCGATGTCTGAAACAACATGCGAAAGGGGTCCAGAGCAATGAGATTGAGTATTGCGTATGTTACCAGAATAGATCACTAGGACGCTGGCCCGTGAATTACATACGAGGCCCCGTGCGAGGAATAACTTTGGGAACAGGGGGTGTACAAGAGAGTCAGGTTTCGATCTTGTGGAACTGTGGGTTATGGGCCCACCATGTAGGTTAAAGGTAGAAGGGGCGACGACATCTTGCACGGTCATGATAGCAAGACATGTCAGAGGGTATGCTATCAGTTATGTTGGCAACAATGTCGATACCAAGGGCGAGGGACGAAGAGAACCATTTTCCTGCTCGTTGAACGAGGCGGACCAATAGGCAAAGTTCTCGTCCATCGATGGCTACCGGAATGTCATCAACAATAGTAATAGGGTCTTGCTGACAGAATTGTACAACGAGGTGTTTACATAAGCAAGAGAATATTACTGCTTAGATCATATAGATCACAAGAAAGGTTAAACCAAACAATGGAAAGGAAAATATGATTTCAGGGGTATTTCCTTCCCAAGGTCAAGCAAAGCATGATATGCATGACAGGATATAATTGTAGAAAACCCTTTAGGAAAGGGGAGAGAAATTTCATTACATTACCCATACAACAATGTTTGGATAATTGATAAAGGAAATTTAGCATTTTGAAGATCGAAGTACCAATGACATGCTTCGAGATAGCATTGACATGGCCTTCAAGCAAAGGTTAAACTTTGGATACACAAGCAACCATCAGGAACAACTTATAGAATAAGCCTTACAATTTCCTAATGGAAGAATGGCTAACCTTGCTAAAAAGGGAACTATAACAATAGGTCCTTCGGCCAGGTGTGCTAGGCATGACATCATCTTACCGGATCATATAAAGACCAATGTTATAACTCTTGGAAATATGTCCCAATCATCATATCTGACCGAGATCCTGATCTGATTGGTGCCAGGATACCTCAGACTCATGATGCCCGAGAAGGAAAGGGGGAAAACACAATTTGACGAGATGGAGTTGCAAGATTCTCGGGAAATGGACTATGGAAGTAGGTCCCGAAACCAGAGTTCAGCATTAAACTAAGGAGAGGATGAGGAGGTGGCTGATGAACTCAGTGACATATCATCGAGAATTCCAAAAAGATGGATTTCCACAATTATGTGAACAAGGAGATAACATTTTTCAGATCAAATGATATAATGAAGTATGCTCGAGGAAAACATACACAATTAAACATTGGTTGAAGGTGCGCCCGAAATATGGGTTGGGTTGCACGACCAATGTCAGAATGGTGATTCAATAATCAATAGTCAAAGAATGAATGGCCGACCATTAACTTCAAAGCAATAGGATTGCTAGAAGGGCAGAATCCAAACAGCACCGTTCACTTGTTGGTACCCCGTTTGGAATCAACTCGAGGACCAAGAAGAATGATGATAGGGAGAAGTATCACTATACCAAGAATTCTTAAGAGGTGGAGCAATCCTCACAACATCCTTGACATAAAAGATAGTACTACTTCAAGGTAGAACAAAATACAAGCTGGAAAGCAAGGATCTCAAAGTATAGCACAAAACACGAACAAGTTTGTGTTGGAGGGAAGTCAATAAAGTGGTCGACGATAACACAAATCATCGAGGGAAGGGATGGTATTTCTCTTCATGAATTCAATTGATATCCTGGAAGAGCTCAGAATGCTGATGATGATCAGGACACATTAGTCGAGGGTTTCAAGATGTAATCGTTCGACGATGACATCAAGTCAAAGGTATGGTGAAGCGAAAGGTTATTGGAACCAAGGGTATGACACAAACTCTAAACCAAGCTCGATGTTCAAGGCAAAATGATATGATGAGGAAGATCGTTGTAAGCTTAGCTCATCGTCAAAAATTATGCTCCGGGAATAAGGACCAGGTAGCACAGTTAAAATCATCACAGTAATGATATAGCCAAATAGGGTAGGAAGGACATGATCGGGTACAAACTCGTAAGCAAAGAAGATTTATAATAGTTGTTGAACCGTAGTGTGGACTCGGTTCCATTATCGGTCTTTGAGTGTTTAATAACTCATAGCCCGTGAAAAATTGGAATCAGTGAGGAATAATACTTGATGAAGGATCATAATAAGCAACATGGTTCGGTGATATTATCGAGATACCAGAGGATAATACGTGGAGGTAGAGCAACATAGAGGGTTGACAAGTGTATTGATCTGTAAAAGACAAGTACTTTAACTTGTCCGAGAAAAGGAATCAAGGAATATCAATATGGCTGAAACCATAGTTGCAAGGGATCCAATTCAAAGACACCCGAAGAATTATCCAACTGATTAAAAGTTTTGCAAGAATCTTCCATGATAAGTTCCACATCGGGTCCATGGGCATGAACACTAAGTTCAAGGTCGACTCCCACTTCTTCAATGCATAACCTTCCATTCACGTCTCGCTTTCAAAGAAGTTGTAGTGTTGAAAATTTAATTGGCATAACACTAGAAGAGTATGACTCGTGAAAAACTTTCGAGTCCATACGGTTTAGGGAAGGCATAGGTTCAACCCATCAGGGCACCTTAGGAACATATAACACAAACTTCAGGAGTAATTAACACAAGTTCAAAAGTAAAGCATGTTTGACAAAAGGAAATGATACAATTTACCGAAGGCAATATGTATCAGGGGAGGAGCGCACGAGATTTTGAATATGAAGGACATTGCCAGATAATAATTCAACAAAGGATTCAGCGGTCCTCAATGGATCTGATGTGAGTATCAGTACTCAATCAGAAGGGGGAAAGAATGCAAAGGCATTAGATTATAGAAACAGTTGAATAATTCGACGTTCAAGTTGAAGGGAACTAGGCGGACAATCAATTACAACATGATTGGCCGAGATCCAGCCATGTCTAGAATGACGTATGAGCAGGAAGGTCAAATTTCAGGGTTCAACTGATGATTGCGAGCAATCGCAACATAATGAATCAATAGGCTCAGGAAGACAATGACAAAGGATGTTAATGGATATTGCTGGACATATGGATTTAACCATAATGCGGGTAGACAAGACTTTCGGGAGCACTAGGCTGCAGAGGATCTTTAGGAGATCCAATTGCATTTGAAGAATTTTGTGAGACATATGATCAACTGGGGATGAACGAACCCCTGATAAGTTTGAGGAATTATTCATAGGGTTATCAGGCGGAAAAGAGTTGCATGGCAGTCGAAAAAGGATTCTCGAAAGTCGGAGAATACTTTCGGGTATCTTGTAATAACAAGAACAACTAGGGATGAAAGTATGAACGGCAAATGTAGGTAGTTATCCATCAGGATACATCAGTGGTAGGGAATTGTAAAAGCAATGTCACATAGTCTCAAGAGATCATCGTAGGGTGTCATCGGAATCTTCTGGTGAAACAAGCGATCGTTCGGACCGAGGGGCTCTCCAGGAGAAAGTATTTACGAGAACCTAGAGTTGGAGTTAGTAAAATCGTTTAACCCGAATAGAAGAGATGTTAGAGTCCCAGAATATAGGTCGAGGAATAAAAGATCCTAATACCACCCAAATGGCGACGTGGGCATGTAAGGCACATAGCCATGTTAGTAAAAAGTTTTGTAATGTCTAGACTCGACTTCGGCCAAAGAGTGTGAAAGTGGGATTCCTATAGGCAGTCGGCTCTGATACCAACTTGTGACGCCCCCGATTCAATTGTACACTAATCATACACGCAAACGTGTACAATCAAGATCAGGGACTCACGGGAAGATATCACAACACAACTCTAACAATAAAATAAGTCATACAAGCATCATATTACAAGCCAGGGGCCTTGACGGCTCGAATACAAGAGCTCGATCATAGACGAGTCAACGGAAGCAACAATATCTGAGTACAGACATAAGTTAAACAAGTATGCCTTAAGAAGGCTAGCACAAACTGGGATACAGATCGAAAGAGGCGCAGGCCTCCTGCCTGGGATCCTCCTAAACTACTCCTGGTCGTCGTCAGCGGGCTACACGTACTAGTAGGCACCTCCCGAGTAGCAGTAGTCGTCATCGATAGTGGCGTCTGGCTCCTGGGCTCCAATGTCTGGTCGCAGCAATCGGGTATAGAAAGGGGGAAAAGAGGGAGCAAAGCAACCATGAGTACTCATCCAAAGTACTCGCAAGCAAGGAGCTACACTACATATGTATGCATTCGTATCAAATGGAATAAGGGTGTCATATGTGGACTGAACTACAGGATGCCGGAATAAGAGGGGGATAGCTAGTCCTATGGAAGACTATGCTTCTGGTAACCTCCATCTTGCAGCAAGAGAAAAGAGTAGATGGTAAGTTCACCAAGTATCATCGCATAGCATAATCCTAACAGATGATCCTCCCCTCGTCGCCCTGTGAGAGAGCAATCACTGGTTGTATCTGGCACTTGGAAGGGTGTGTTTTATTAAGTATCCGGTTCTAGCTGTCATAAGGTTAAGGTACAACTCCAGGTCGTCCTTTTACCGAGGGACACGGCTATTCGAATAGATCAACTTCCCTGCAGGGGTGCACCACATAACCTAACATGCTCGATCCCATTTGGCCGGACACACTTTCCTGGTCATGCCCGGCCTCGGAAGATCAACACGTCGCACCCCTACCTAGGCACAACAGAGAGGTCAGCATGCCGGTCTAAATCCTACGACGCAGGGGTCTGGGCCCATCGCCCATTGCACACCTGCACGTTGCATGGGCGGCCGGAGAGCAGACCTAGCAACCTCCATTACAAAGGAAGTTGCGTTACGCGGTCCAACCCGCCGCGCGCCGCTCAGTCGCTGACGTCACGAAGGCTTCGGCTGATACCACGACGTCGAGTGCCCATAACTGTCCCCGCGTAGATGGTTAGTGTGTATAGGCCAGTGGCCAGACTCAGATCAAATACCAAGATCTCGTTAAACGTGTTATCTTGAAATAATCGCAAACATCGACCAGGGCCAGGCCCACCTCTATCCTAGGTGGTCTCAACCTGCCCTTGTCGCTTCACCACGAAGATCCACACAGAGGGTCGTTGGGACAAAGGTCCTTTTAGCCCCCAATCTGTGAATCACTCGCGGGTGCTCCACAAGCTGACCTGTCTTTAGTCACCACATGTATCATGTATAAAGTATATAGTATATACCCGTGATCACCTCCCGAGTGATCACGGCCTGATAGTATAGCATGGCAGACGGACAAGAATGTAGGGCCACTGATGATAAACTAGCATCCTACACTAAGCATTAGGATTGCAGGTAAAGGTAACAACAGTAGTAGCAAGGACAGGCTATGCATCAGGATAGGATTAACGGAAAGAAGTAACATGCTACACTAATCTAATGCAAGTAGTATAGAGAAGAGTAGGCGATATCTGGTGATCAAGGGGGGGCTTGCTTGGTTGCTCTGGCAAGAGAGGGGGGTCGTCAACACCGTAGTCGTAACGGGTAGCAGCGGCGTCGGTCTTGGTGTCTAGCGAGAGAAGAGGGGGAAGAAACAATAAATATTAAGCAAACAGATGCATAGCGATGCATGACATGACAAGTATCGGCGCTAGGGGTGCCCTAACGCAGTACGAGGTGGTATCGGTGAAGGGGGAAAACATCCGGGAAAGTATTCCCGCTGTTTCGTGTTTTCGGACAGATGGAACGGAGGGGGAAAGTTGCGTGTTTGCTAAGCTAGGGATGCGTGGCGGACGAACGGGCTGCGTATCCGGATTCGTCTCGTCATTCTGAGCAACTTTCATGTTGAAAATAATTTAATCCGAGTTACGGATTAAAAGATATGATTTTCTAAACATTTAATAATTTCTGGAATTTAATTAATCATTTAATTTAATTCGAAATTGGATTAATGACATCAGCATGATGTCATGCTGACATCAACAGCCAACAGGGGTTGACTAAGTCAAACTGACATGTGGGCCCAATGGGACCCACTGTCATACACTGTGTAGTTAATTAGGGTTAGGTTAACTAATTAGTGCTTAGTTAGACTAACAGGTTATTTTAGACTAATTAAGTTAATTAATTTAATTAATTAATTTTTATCTTTAGTTATTATTATTATTATTTTAATTTCTTTTCTTTTTCATCATTTTCTTAAAATGTTTCAGGGGCGGGCCCCATTTGTCATTGGCCCAGGGGGCAATATGGGTTCGGGCGGTGGTTAACGGGGCAGGCGCCGGATGCGGACGCTCGTGCCCGAGGCCACCAGGGGGTGGGAAACACCCGGGCGCCCAGGAGGGCGCGCACCTGCGGCCACGACGTGGCTGGAGCCATGGGGAGGGGGGGGCGATGACGGCGGCG
>NC_057794.1:325436091-325481168 GCF_018294505.1 Triticum aestivum
GGGGGAGCCGCGCGGCCCAAGGCGGCGGTGAAGAGAGCGCGCGCGGGGGTAGTGGGGAGCGGCGCGAGCAAAGCAGAGGCGAGGCCGCGCGCGAGCGCGGGCGTGCGCGGGCGAGGCGGTCGGGGCGTGGACTGGACGCGCGAGGGACGGCAGGGTGCGTGAGCCGTGTGCCCGCACGGTGCGCGGCGACGAGCGGGGGCTACGGACGATGAGCGTAGACAGACGCGGCTGCGGGCGCGAGCGATAGGAGGCGAGGCCACAGCGGGGCACGGATGACGCGGTCGACGGGAGAGAGAGGAGGGCGTGGACCTCACCATGCGGGCGTAGCGACTATGGCAGCGGGTGTCGAGGCGGAGGAAGGGGACGCGCGACGAGGTGGCGGTGACGACTGGCGATGACGGAGTCGTGGTGGCGCGGGGCTCCGGCGATGTGGTCCTCCAGGCGGCATCAGGGGCGATAGGCGACGGCGTCAAGTCGCGGGGAACGGGCATGCGGGAGGAGGGGATCGAACAGGAGTGCCCCTCCTCCGTGCGTCGGCGTGTGTGTGTGCGTCGTGGGTGGCGGTGCAGGAAGGGAACGGGGAGAGTGGGGGGATCATGGGGGTGGTTGGGCTAGGGTTTCCCAGGGGTGGGGTTAAGTGGGAAGGCGAGGGGGCCTGCTGGGCCGGCTTGGCCGAATGGCCAGTTGGGCCACAAGGCCCACTGGGGAAGGGGGGTTTTGTTTTCTATTTTTTTGTCTTTATTTGTTTTGTCAGTTCTTTTTCTTATTTTTCTTTTCTGTTTTAATTCAATTTAAAATATTTATTCATCCTGTAAAAATGTGTTTCCTTCACCTTAAATACCTAGGCATTATTTGGCACACTCCGAGTTTTGATGTTTGAAAACTTTTATCGTTTGCCATATTTTGAATTTGAATTCTGAATCGGTTTTGAACTAACGCAAGATTACCAACAGTAACGGAGGTGACATGGCATCATTAGCAGAGTTTCACTGTAGCTTAATTATCCGGGCGTCACAGCCCGCTCCGTGTAATCCGTGGGGCGGCGATGTTGGTGATGATTCATCCTTCGCGATGTCGGACTCTTGTTTGGCTTGCCGAGATGATGATCCGAAGAAGTTGAGTTCGGCTCAACAAAGTGACGACGTGTCTAGCGCAGGTCGGCAGCCTTGGAGCAATATTCTCGGACTAGTTTGACACCAGCATGATGATGAAGATGACCTCAAGGGAGGCTTAAAAATTTACGGGCACGTGTTTAAAAACAACGCACAATACCCTAGAAGAGAATTCCTCTAAAAAGGTCGTCCAATATCACGTTCATCAAGAAACATGAATTCGGGTCGGATCCATATTCGCGCAGAAAACGGATCCGAAAATTGGACCACTCATCAGAAGGTTCCCGGAGTTTGAACCGTCGGATCGAGCTGAAATTTGGGGGGTGGTGGGTATGGGAATTCCGCAGTAGATGAACGGTTGGATCTTCCAAAGGACCTCCGAGATGGGCTCTGGAGACCACGCCCTAAACTCGTCCAGATTCCCGTCCAGATTTGACAGGGCTCCGGTATATCGTAGATTATCGGAGATTCCTCCATCGGAACTCGACGAAATTTTGTGTGCCTGTTGTAGACGTAATTCCACACTATTCCACCGAAGCGATCGTCAAACCGATGCTCGAGGAGGTGGTGATGGCGAATACAAGTTTGTTGTCCATAAAAACAGCATCGCCGCCCAGGGCATTGTTGACGTTGAGCCCTCGAGCTCCATGGATGATTCCTCCGTGATCATGATAGAGATCGGAGTTGATGTTGAAGAAGGCCCCCGTCCGAACATGACGATCGAAGGTGGAGCACGGTCCTCGGTCGAGCCAAGGTGACCATTCGAGCCGGCGATGAAGATGCCGGCGTTGCAGTTGACCTGCGGGCGAGCCATTGATCCTTTTGCCGATCACATAGCGGAACTCTCAATGAAAGCACCAATTTCGGTGTCAAAACCGGCGGATCTCGGGTAGGGGTCCCGAACTGTGCGTCTAGGATCAATGGTAACAGGAGGCATGGGACACGATGTTTACCCAGGTTCGGGCCCTCTTGATGGAGGTAATACCCTACACCCTGCTTGATTGATATTGATGATATGAGTATTACAAGAGTTAATCTACCACGAGATCGTAGAGGATAAACCCTAGAATCTAGCCTATGGTATGATTGTTGTATATATCTATCGACTAGCCTGGCCTCGGTTTATATAATACACTAGAGGCCTAGGATAACAAGAGTCCTAGCCGAATACGCCGGTGGGGAGGAGTCCTTGTCTTGATCACCAAGTCTTGTGGAATCTTCCATGTATGCGGCAACTGTCCGAACTGGCCCATGAGTATACGGCCATGGGGGTCCTCGGCTCAATCTAACAGATTGGGAGATGACGTGATGAGTAGCCCTTAGTCCAGGACACCGTCACCTACGAATTTATTTTATATTGTTTCTGCTAAGTTACTACTGCTATCTTCACTGTTACACTTGCTACAAAATTACTGCCATAAATGTTACTGTTACTATAGCCGCTGCTACTACTATCAAAACTATAAAACTACTTTGCTACTGATCACTTTGCTGCAGATAATTAATCTCCAGGTGTGGTTGAATTGACAACTCAGCTGCTAATACCTTCAAATATTCTTTGGCTCCCCTTATGCCGAATCTATAAATTTGGGTTGAATACTCTACCCTTGAAAACTGTTATGATCCCCTATACTTGTGGGTTATCATGTTACAGGTGTGAAGTTGAGTCAGACGATAGAGATAAAATGAAACTCATTCCCTATGCCTCAGCCATAGGTTCTATCATGTATGCAATGTTGTGTACCAGACCTGATGTGTGCCTTGCTGTAAGTTTAGCAGGGAGGTACCAAAGTAATCCAGGAGTGGATCACTGGACAGCGGTCAAGAACACCCTGAAAAACCTAAAAAGGACTAAGGATATGTTTCTCGTTTATGGAGGTGACAAAGAGATCATTGTAAATGGTTACGTCGATGCTAGCTTTGACACTAATCTGGATAACTCTAAGTCGCAAACCGGATATGTATTTGTATTGAATGATGGAGCTGTCAGTTGGTGTAGTTTCAATCAAAGCGTCGTGGCGGGACCTACGTGTGAAGCGGAGTACATAGCTACATTGGAAGCAACAAATGAAGGAGTCTGGATGAAGGAGTTCATATCCGATCTAGGTGTAATACCAAGTGCATCGGGTCCAATGAAAATATTTTGTGACAATATTGGAGGAATTGCTTTAGCAAAGGAATCCAGATTTCACAAGAGAACCAAACACATCAAGAGGCGCTTCAACTCCATCTGTGATCAAGTCAAGGAGGGAGACATAGAGATTTTCAAAATACATACGGATTTGAATGTGGCAGACCCATTGACTAAGCATCTTCCGAGAGTAAAACATGATCAGCACCAAGACTCCATGGGTGTTAGAATCATTACAATGTAATCTAGATTATTGACTCTAGTGCAAGTGGGAGACTGAAGGAAATATGCCCTAGAGGCAATAATAAAGTTGTTATTTATATTTCCTTATATCATGATAAATGTTTATTATTCATGCTACAATTGTATTAACCGGAAACTTGATACATGTGTGAATACATTGACAAAACAAAGTGTCCCTAGTATGCCTCTACTAGACTAGCTCGTTAATCAAAGATGGTTAAGTTTCCTAACCATAGACATGTGTTGTCATTTGATGAACGAGATCACATCATTAGGAGAATGATGTGATGGACAAGACCCATACGTTAGCTTATCATAATGATCATTAAGTTTTATAGTTATTGCTTTCTTCATGACTTATACATATTCCTTTGACTATGAGATTGTGCAACTCCCGAATGTTGGAGGAATACCTTGTGTGCTATCAAATGTGACAACATAACTGGGTGATTATAAAGATGTTCTACAGGTATCTCCGAAAGTGTTTGTTGGGTTGGCATATATCGAGATTAGGATTTGTCACTCCGAGTATCGGAGAGGTATCTCTGGGCCCTCTCAGTAATGCACATCATGATAAGCCTTGCAAGCAATGTGAATAATGAGTTAGTTATGGGATGATGCATTACGGAACGAGTAAAGCGACTTGTCGGTAACGAGATTGAACTAGCTATGAAGATACCGACGATCGAATCTCGGGCAAGTAACATACCGATGACAAAGGGAATGACGTATGTTGTCATTACGGTTTGACTGATAAAAATCTTCGTAGAATATGTAGGAACCAATATGAGCATCCAGGTTCCATTGTTGGTTATTGACCGAAGATGTGTCTCGATCATGTCTACATAGTTCTCGAACCCGTAGGGTCCGCACGCTTAGCGTTCGATGACAATTTGTATTATGAGTTATGTGTTTTGGTGACCTAAAATTGTTCGGAGTCCCGGATGAGATCAGGACATGGCGAGGAGTCTCGAAATGGTCGAGAGGTAAAGATTGATATATTGGACGATATTATTCAGACACGAAAGTGTTTTAGAATGTATCGGGTACATATAGGAGTACCGGGGGTTACTGGAAACCCCCGGGGGAAGATATGGGCCATAGGGGAGAGGCAAGGCATCCCACAAGAGGTGCCCCCAGGGAAGGAGTCTGAATTGGACAAGGAGAGGCGGTGGCGCCCCCTTTCCTTCTCCTCCTCCCTCTCGTCCCCCCTGTCCCTTTCTGGTAAAAGGAAAGGGGGTCCGAATTGTACTAGGGGTCCAAGTGTGACTCCTCCCACTTGGCGCGCCCTAGACCGGCCTCCTCCCCTCTCCCTCCTTTATATACATGGGGGCAGGGGCGGGCAGCTCTAAGGACATCAATTGTTCTTAGCCGTGTGCGGTGCCCCCCTTCACTATTTACTCCTCCGGTCATGTTGTTGTAGTGCTTAGGCGAAGCCCTGCGTGGATCACTTAACCATCACCATCACCACGCCGTCGTGCTGACGAAACTCTCCCTCGACACTTTGCTGGATCAAGAGTTCGAGGGACGTCATCGAGCTGAACGTGTGCGGAACTCAAAGGTGTCGTACATTCGGTGCTTGATCGGTTGAATCAAGAAGACGTTCGACTATATCAACCGCGTTAAGCTAACGCTTCCGCTTTCGGTCTACGAGGGTACGTGGACACACTCTCCCCCTCTCGTTTCTATGCATCTCCTAGATAGATCTTGCGTGATCGTAGATATTTTTTTTGAAATTGCGCGCTATGTTACCCAACAATAAGCGGTATTTGCACGCACACAACGCAAATACGTACACCCAACGAAGGCAAGAGAGTTTTCAATCCCCTTGTGCTCGCCAATTGCAAGGATTAAATATGATAGTCATAGATAGATAAAATAAAAATAAATAAATTGCAGCTTAGTATTTTTAGGGTTTTAGTAAATATAAAGTGAATGGACCCCGCGGGCATAACGCTCACTAAAGGAATCTCTCTCTCTCTCATGAGCATAGCAACAATGAGTAAACAAATTACTATTGGGAAATTGATAGAATAACACATAGTTATGATGGTTCTTCATGACATGATCAATATACAAGCATTACGTTCGTGACAAGTAGACTGACATCCATCAACATCTACTATTATTACTCCACCCCTCGACCGCTATCCAGCATGAACTTAAGGTATTAACTTCATAACAAACGGAGTAATGACTGAAGCATGGTAACATAATGTAGACAAAGTAAGACCAAATAATATGTTTGAACCCCGTCGTTTTACCCCTAGTAGCAACAATACAAATACATGCCTTGCAACTCCTCTTGTCACAGAGTAAGGACATCGCAAGATCGAACCTACTACCAAAAACTTCTCCCACTGAAGATAAATCAATCTAATTGGCCAAAAGAGATAGACTTATCGGAGAGAAATACAAGGCTATAAAATCAAACATATATAAATAACAAAATTCACTTAAATAATTTCAATGAATAATCTGATCATAAACCCAAAATTCATCGGGTCCCAACAAACACACCGCAAAAGTTTATGTCGGATTGATCTCAGACGAGAACATGGTATTGAAGATCAAAAGAGAGACAGGGAAAGAGTCAGCTAGCTACCGCTATGGACCCATAGGTCCTGTGGGAACTACTAACACATCATTGGGATGACAACCTCGTCGATGAACATAGCCTCCCCAATGGTTTCCCCCCTCTGGCAGAGTAACAGAAAAGGCCTCCAGATGGGATCGCGGTGGTGCACCTCTTCTAGAACCTTCATGGCTCACCACATTCACCGAGTTGAACTAGTGAAGGTTAGCCCCATGAAGGTTCTAGAAGAGGTGCACCACCCGCATGATGTACTCTTTGATAATGCCCCAGCATTTCCTGACAAAATTTTGAGTGAACCCTTCAGGCTCGGGCGCCTTGTCAGTAGGCATCTAGTTAATGGCTTCCCTAACTTCCTCCTCCGTGATGTGGCCGCCCAAGGCGGACAAGTCAATTGCCTCCAGGTTGAACGCACCCTAGTTGAAGTCAAGTACACTGGCGTTGCCTCTTGCCATGACGGCGGACAAATACTCATGGATAATCTTCTCTTTAGTTCCATGTTTGGTGACCCACCCTTGATTGTGCTTGATCCTATGAATGTGATTTTTCCTTCTTGTAGCATTGACACGGCAGTGGAAGAATTTATTTTTGCATCACCCTCCTTGAGGTTGGGCATCCTTGCACATTGCTTCTTGCGAGCACTCTCCCATGTCGATAGGCTAATAACCCTCCTCTTGAGCTTTGGTCGTGGATCAAGCTCCCTAAGGGAAATAATTCTCTCTTCCTGAGCTTTGTCTAGGTCTACAGTGTGCAGATGAACCTTAGCTTTGGACAAGAGCGTTCTACTCCACTGCAACAAACAGATGCCCGTGATCTTGAGCACGTGATGAAGCACATGGTATGGCTTAGTGTGGGTGATGGGTTCATTCCAGGCCTTCTCCACTTCCTCGAGAAAGCCGGGCATAGAAGTCTAGAAATTTTTTAATTTGAAAACATTAGGCCTTCAGTGCCCTTTGTTATCCGCAATTAAAAGAGGGCAGTGGATGGAGAGTGAAGATGATAAAGCGTGGAGCAAGTGAGTGTTGAACTGAATGTCTCATTCGACATTGCAGAAGAATGTGTCCTGCTTGCACAAGGTGGGATTCTCTCTCTCGTTGCTCCACGTGACGCGTCTATTTGGAAGATGGGTTTCTTGAAAGTCACAAGTGTGGAGCGCGACACAGAGCGGTTGATGCGACTTCTATTAATGTTTCATTTATTCTTGTCCCTTCCATGAATAATGTGATTGAAGTCCCCGACAATCAATCACATCACCCCATTTGGTGATTTTTTATTCACAAACTTAGTGAAGAACACATCCTTGCACGCCGAGTCGGTCGGGCCGTAGACTATGGTTGACTTGAAGCGCATGTTGGTGTCCCTAACTTGTATCATGGCCGGCAAACAATACATGGATAGGGTGATGTGATACATCCATTTTGCATCATGCTTTTATATCGATATTTACTGCATTATGGGCTGTTATTTCACATTATGTCATAATACTTATGACTATTCTCTCTTATTTTACAAGGTTTACATAAGTAGGGAGAATGCCCGCAGCTGGAATTCTGGGCTGGAAAAGGAGCAAATATTAGAGACCTATTCTGCACAACTCCAAAAGTCCTGAAACTCCACGGAACACCTTACAATAAATAATAAAAAATCCTTGCCAAAGATGAAGACCAGGGGGCCCACACCCTGCTCACGAGGGGGGGCACCCCCCCTATGGCGCGCCCCTACCTCGTGGGCCCCCTGGTGGCTCTCCGATGACTATCTTCTGCTATATGAAGTCTTTCGTCGAGAAAAAAATAACAGGGAACCTTTCGGGACGAAACTCCGCCGCCACGAGGCGGAACCTTGGCGGATCCAATCTAGAGCTACGGCAGAGCTGTTCTGCCCGGGAAACATCCCTCCCGGAGGGGGAAATCATCACCATCGTCATCACCAACGCTCCTCTCATCGGGAGAGGGCAATCTCCATCAACATCTTCACCAGCACCATCTCATCCCCAAACCCTAGTTCATCTCTTGTATCCAATTCTTGTCTCCAAGTCCGAAATTGGTGCTAGTAGGTTGCTAGTAGTGTTGATTACTCCTTGTAGTTGATGCTAGTTGGTTTATTTGGTGGAAGATCATATGTTCAGATCCTATATGCATATTAATACCCCTCTGATTATGAACATGTTTATGCTTTATGAGTAGTTACGTTTGTTCCTGAGGACAAGGGAGAAGTCTTGCTATTAGTAGTCATGTGAATTTGGTATTCGTTCGATATTTTGATGGGATGTATGTTGTCTAGCCTCTGGTGGTGTTATCTGAACGTCGACTACATAACACTTCACCATTATTTGGGCCTAAAGGAAGGCATTGGGAAGTAATAAGTAGATGATGGGTTGCTAGAGGGACAGAAGCTTAAACCCTAGTTTATGCGTTGCTTTGTAAGGGGCTGATTTGGATCCATATGTTTCATGCTATGGTTAGGTTTACCTTAATACTTTTGTTGTAGTTGCGGATGCTTGCAATAGAGGTTAATCATAAGTGGGATGTTTGTTCAAGTAAGAACAACACCCAAGCACCGGTCCACCCACATATCAAATTATCAAAGTACCGAACGCGAATCATATGAATGTGATGAAAACTAGCTTGACGATATTCCCATGTGTCCTCGGGAGCGCTTTTCCCTTATATAAGAGTTTGTTCAGGCTTGTCCTTTGCTACAAAAAGGATTGGGCCACCTTGCTGCACTTTATTTACTTTTGTTACTTGTTGCTCATTACAAATTATCTTATCACAAAACTATCTGTTACCACTTATTTCAGTACTTGCAGAGAATACCTTGCTGAAAACCGCTTATCATTTCCTTCTGCTCCTCGTTGGGTTTGACACTCTTACTTATCGAAAGGACTACGATAGATCCTCTATACTTGTGGGTCATCAAGTCTCTTTTCTGGCGCCGTTGCCGGGGAGTGAAGTGCCTTTGGTAGGTGGAATTTGGTAAGGAAAAATTTATATAGTGTGCTGAAATTTACTGTCACTTGTTAGTATGGAAAGTAATCCTCTGAGGGGCTTGTTCGGGGTATCTTCACCCCGACCAGTAGAGCAAAGAGTTGCTCCTCAGCCTACTGAACCTACTGAAAATGAAAACGAGAATGAAAATACTTGCTTTGAAGTTCCTTCGGCTATAATAGAAAAACTGCTAGCTAATCCTTTTTTAGGAGATGGAACAAAACATCCTGATGAACATCTAATATATGTGGATGAAGTTTGTGGATTATTTAAGCTTGCAGGTGTACCCGGAGATGTTGTTAAGAAGAAGGTCTTCCCATTATCTTTGAGGGGAGATGCATCGACATGGTATAGGCTATGTGATGATATGAGGTCTTGGAATTACAAACGATTGAAATTGGAATTTCATCAGAAGTTTTATCCTATGCATCTTGTTCATCGTGATTGTAATTATGTATATATAATTTTTGGCCTCGCGAAGGAGAAAGCATCGCTCAAGCTTGGGGGAGGCTTAAGTCAATGTTATATTCATGCCCCAATCATGAGCTTTCAAGAGAAATGATTATTCAAAAAAATTATGCTCGGCTTTCTGGTAACAATCGCACCATGCTTGATACTTCTTGTGCTGGCTCTTTTATGATGAAGACTATTGAATTCAAATGGGATTTATTGGAAAGAATTAAGTGCAACTCTGAATATTGGGACCTTGACAATGGTAAGGAGTCAGGTATGACACCTAAGTTTGATTGTGTTAAATCTTTTCCGATATTTTCCGTAAGTTTAGCACTAAATATGGACTTGATTCTGAGATAGTTGCCTCTTTCTGTGAATCTTTTGCTACTTATGTTGATCTCCCTAAGGAGAAGTGGTTTAAATATCATCTCCCATAGAAGTGAAAGTAGCTGCACCAATTATAGTTAAAGAAAAGACTGTGACTTATAATGATCCTATTGTTCCTACTTGTTATGTTGAGAAACCACCTTTCTCTGTTAGGATAAAGGATCATGCTAAAACTTCATCTGTGGTTCGTAAAAGCAATATTAAAACCTATACACCTCCTGAGCAAGTTAAAGTTGAACCTAATATTGCTATTGTTAAAGATCTCTTGTCTGATAATATTAATGGGCATGTTATTCAGTTCTGCGGTGAAACTGCTAGAATTGCTAAACCTTGTGCTAAAGATAAAAATAGACCTGTGGTAGGTGTGCCTGTTATTTCAATTAAAATAGGAGATCATTGTTATCATGGCTTATGTGATATGGGTGCTAGTGCTAGTGTTATACCTTATGACCTATACAAAGAAATTGTGCATGACATTGCACCTGTTGAGTTAGAAGATATTGATGTCACAATTAAACTTGCTAATAGAGATACTACTTCAGCAATGAGAATTGTTAGAGATGTTGAAGTCTTGTGTGGGAAAACTAAATATCCTGCTAATTTTCTTGTTCTTAGTTCCCCACAAGATAGCTTTTGTCCCATTATATTTGGTAGACCCTTCTTGAACACTGTTAATGCTAAGATAGACTGCGAAAAGAATGTTGTTACTATTGGCTTGGATGATATGACTCATGAATTTAATTTCTCTAAATTTAGTAAACAACACCGTGAAGAAGAATTGCCTAGTAAGGATGAAATTATTGCTCTTGCTTCTATTGCCGTACCTCCTAGTGATCCTTTAGAACAATATTTGCTAGACCATGAGAATGATATGTTTATGAATGAAAGAAGGGAAATAGATGAAGTATTCTTTAAATAGGAACCTATTCTGAAACACAATTACCCTGTTGAAATCCTAGGGGATCCCCCTCCACCTAAGGGTGATCCCGTGTTTCAGCTTAAACCACTGCCTGATAATCTTATATATGCTTATCTTGATGAAAAAAGGATATATCATGTTATTATTAGTGCTAATCTTTCAGAGCACGAAGAAGAAAGATTATTGAAAACTCTGAAGAAGCACCGTGCTGCTATTGGATATACTCTTGATGATCTTAAGGGCATTAGTCCCACTCTATGTCAACATAAAATAAATTTGGAAGCAGATGCCAAACCAGTTCGTGATCCTCAACAATGTCTGAATCCTAAAATGAAAGAAGTGGTAAGAAAAGAAATACTAAAGCTTCTAGAGGCAGGTATAATTTATCCCGTTGCTGATAGTTAGTGGGTAAGTCCTGTTCATTGTGTCCCTAAGAAGGGAGGTATTACTGTGGTTCCTAATGATAAAGATGAATTGATTCCACAAAGAATTATTACAGGTTATAGGATGGTAATTGATTTCCGCAAATTAAATAAGGCTACTAAGAAAGATCATTACCCCTTACCTTTTATCGATCAAATGCTAGAAATATTATGCAAACATACACATTATTGCTTTCTAGATGGTTATTCTGGTTTCTCTCAAATACCTGTGTCGGCTAAAGATCAATCAAAGACTACTTTTACATGCCCTTTTGGTACTTTTGCTTATAGACGTATGCCTTTTGGTTTATGTAATGCACCTGCTACCTTTCAAAGATGCATGATGGCTATATTCTCTGACTTTTGTGAAAAGATTTGTGAGGTTTTCATGGACGACTTTTCCGTCTATGGATCTTCTTTTGATGATTGCTTGAGCAATCTTGATCGAGTTTTGCTGAGATGTGAAGAAACTAATCTTGTCTTGAATTGGGAAAAGTGCCACTTTATGGTTAATGAAGGTATTGTCTTGGGGCATAAAATTTTTGAAAGAGGTATTGAAGTTGATAAAGCCAAGGTTGATGCTATTGAAAAGATGCCATGTCCCAAGGACATCAAAGGTATAAGAAGTTTCCTTGGTCACGCCGGATTTTATAGGAGGTTCATTAAGGACTTCTCAAAAATTTCTCGGCCTCTGACTAATTTATTACAAAAAGATATACCATTTGTCTTTGATGATGATTGTGTAGAAGCATTTGAAATACTTAAGAAAGCATTAGTCTCTGCACCTATTGTTCAGCCACCTGATTCGAATTTACCCTTTGAAATTATGTGTGATGCTAGCGATTATGTTGTAGGTGTTGTTCTAGGGCAAAGAGTTGATAAGAAATTAAATGTTATCCATTATGCTAGTAAGACTCTAGACAATGCTCAAAGAAATTATGCTACTACTGAAAAAGAACTTTTAGCAGTTGTGTTCGGGATATAGCTACCAGGTATGACCCGCCCAGGATGGGCCGGGTCAACCCCAATGGCGGGTTACAAAAGAAGCCCAGTAATATTCAAGGTGATAGTTTATTAAGACTTGTAGAAGGCCTAAACCCAAAGGCGACTTAAGGCCCAATATTGTAAACCGCCATATGTAAAGAAAGGCACATAAAAGAAGTCACCGAGCCGAACACGTTTTATGAGCCGGTCGGGACTCTGTAGGCCGCCAGGCGTCAACCCGTGTATATAAGGGGACGACCCAGCGGCGGCTTAGGGCAAGAAACAACAAGTCGATAACCAGGCCGGCGAGTTGAGCCTCTTGGTGATCGAAACCTCAGCAATACCAAACCCAACTAGACGTAGGCTTTTACCTTCATCGTAAGGGGCCGAACTAGTATAAAACCCTCTCGTGTCCTTTGTCCCGATTAACCCCTTTAAGCTTCCTAGTGCGATGGCCCTACAATTAAGTCCTTGCTCTAGGACATTTGACGTGACAATTCCACGACAGTTGGCTCCCACCGTGGGGCCAGCGCACGGTGGATTTGAGTTCTTGATGGGAAACTTCGAAGGGCTCAAGGGATACGCTAAGGGCCGGATGACCAAGAGTCGTCGCGGCAAGCTCTACATCGACGACGAAGGCTGGGGCCCCGAGGCCGGCTCAATCGAGTACGGGTATCGGGTCCCCTTTGGCGGAATTCACGTCTTCATCGGCCGGATCGGCGAGTTGGGCCCTGAGCCGGACGTCCACACTAACTTCATCGAAACGGCTTAGTGCGCAAGGACCGCCCATGTTCAATCTGTCGTGAAGCATGCCTTCGTAGGCTGCATCCACGATGGTGAATACTCTAAAGGATCGGTGGAGGGCGGTGAGATGGCCGTCTGTTCTGACACTGCATCATCAACAGGCGAGACAGACTCTTTGTACCAGCTACAAGACAGCATGCTCGGGGGTTGTTCCAATGGTAGCAGTATTCCGGACCCCCTTGAGCCACCGAATTGGGCCGGAGTCTTCATGGTAGGGACACAGCCCGGGCAGAACTCTATCGTAGCGGCAGCAGCAGCTACCGGGTCGGCTGCAGCCAGGTCAGGAGACCCCGCACGCCCCCCGACTCAGATTCTAATGGACCTCATGGATAAACTGACAACTCTGTTAACCGTCGTGGTAGAGCCGGCGGATAAAGCCCAGCACGACGTAAAGGTGGCATGCGTGCGTGAGGAGATGATGCAAGCTAAGGAAAATCTAGCCGCAGAGGAAACCCAGATGGCAGCAGAGCGAGCGGCTTTGGATGCTCGAGCTCAACAACTTCAAGCGGAGACTTTCCGGCTCTCGGTGGACCTTAACGCATCAAACGAGGTCATGAGGAGGAGGCATCAGAAAACTCAGTCACATCTACCTCTAACGCTTGATCCGAGGAACCTGTTCCGTACACCCGGGGCTGGGGGAAGCAACCCGCCGGAGACAAACCGGATCACAATGCCCAGCGCACCGGTTCAGCCATGGGCCATGGAGCCACCTCGTATAATTACCGCTCCACCTCATTACGTGCCAACACCACCGGGTCACTTCTCCAACCCCTTGGAAAACCTCATCGTAGCGTCGGCTCGTTTGGCGGCTCTCCCAATGGAAGGCGACTCGCCGGCAACAATTGAAACACGGAGGGTAAGAGAACTTCTTCAAACGGCTCTGGCGCAGCAGGATGCGTACTCCTACAGTCGAGATAGGATCCATTCAACTCCTCGCCCCAGCTGGAGCCTGAGTTACAGTAGGCATATGGAGTCCGCAGATATGTCAAGCAATGCTCAACGCCACAACCGGCCATACATGCATGAGCCGGTGCGGGCTGGAGCCCTTAACTTGGCGGATCAGGAGAGGATTCGCCAAGAGGCGGAACGATCGGCTCAAATGGTACCAGATCAGGCGGCTCATCAAACCTTTCTGGCTTATCCAGCAACCTCGGTTGAGGCAGGAGTGGCCACAAGAACCGGAGGCGTGCCTTGCTTGGAGCCGGCCATACGCAATGAGCGTTTGCCAAAGGATTTCAAGGGGCCTCGTAAAGTGCCGAATTACACGGCTGACCTACAGCCGGGGGCTTGGATTGAGAGTTACGAGGTGGCTATGGAATTATTGGAGGTCAGCGATGCTGCAATGGCCAAGTATTTCACCATAATGTTAGATGGAACAGCTCGTACTTGGTTGAAGGGATTGCCACCCAATTCTATCAGCTCATGGGCGGAGTTGAAAGCCCGGTTCATCCAGAACTTTAAGGACACGTGTAAGCAACCTATGTCGATTGTGGACCTGACCAATTGCAAGCAAGAGAATGGTGAATCCACAACCCATTGGGTGCACCGGGTGAACGAGATAATACATTCATCTGATAAGATGGATGTTGGCTCAGCAGTTTTAATGTTGGAGAAAAATTGCCGTTTTGAACCTCTGAAGCCAAAGCTGGGGCGGCTCAAGCGTGACTGTAATGACATGGGAACATTGATGGTGGCTCTCGTCAAGTATGCTGGTTCTGATACTACCAAGGACCCGGTGTCTGACGAAGAAAAGGCAACAAAGGGAAAGAAGAACGGAAATGGCAAGGGTCACCAGAACAACCTGGCAAATCATGGAGGTAATAAACGTAAAGGCTGATGAGTTTGTTGCTAACACTAATGCACAGGGTGGAAATCAACGGTGCAAGGGCAAACAGGCCCCTCGGTCGAGCGGGTCAGGTCCCACCCTTGAGCAGTTGTTAAATGAACCTTGTCCAAAGCACGGCACCCAGGAGAAGCCAGCCACCCACCTGTGGGAAGATTGTACGATCATGAAGGCATTTAAAAATTCAAACGCGTTTGATGGAGGTCACGGCCCAGGTGGCGGTTCAGGTGGAGGCGGTTTTCACGGCCCGGGCGCCGGTTCAGGCGGAGGAGGTTTCCACGGTCAAGGTTATCCTGGTCACCAAGGAGGATATAATCAGCAACCCGGCCAGGGTAATCACCAGCAGCAATCCGGTTATCAGAGCAACCCGAAGCAGCTGAGTAGTGGGCAATACCATGTATTTACCACTAGTTTATGTAAGAGGGACCAGAAACTTCACAAGAGGGCCGTCAATGCTGTTGAGCCGGCGTTTCCACGTTATCTGCGTTGGTCAGAGCAGCCTATTGTGTGGAGCAGAGAGGATCACCCGCCCCGGGTTGATAATCCGGGTCACTTGGCCTTAGTAGTGGCACCTCAGGTTGGTGGATACAAGTTCACTAAGGTGCTCATGGATGGAGGCAGCAGCATCAACATTCTCTACTATGAGACGTTCCACCGGATGGGATTGACTGATAAAAATCTTAAACAATCTAACACTGTTTTTCACGGTGTGGTACCTGGTAAGTCGGCATACCCAGTTGGTAAGATTGAACTGGAAGTAGCCTTCGGGGATGAGTATGACTCCAGAGCAGAAAAGTTAACCTTTGAGGTGGTTAAGATCAAAAGTCCATATCATGCTCTGTTTGGACGGCCGGCTTATGCCAAGTTCATGGCTCGGCCGTGCTATGTGTATTTGCAACTCAAGATGCCGGGTCATAAGGGTACCATTACGGTACATGGGAGCCGGAAGATAGCCTTGGAGTGTGAAGAAGGTGATGCCACCTATGCTGAATCTGTCTGTGCAACAGAGGAGTTAAAATTTTACAAGGATCATGTTGACCCGGTAGACATGACGTCATTAAAGAAACCAACAACAGAGCATGAGCTGGCGTTAAAATTCAAATCAGTTGATGATACTAAGATGGTTGACTTTGTGCCTGGCGACTCATCCAAGCAGTTCATCATCAGTGCGAACTTGGATACGAAATAGGAAAGCGCGCTCATCGAGTTCATCCATGAGAACCGGGACATCTTTGCATGGAAACCTTCAGACATGCCGGGTGTCCCGAGGGAACTCGCTGAGCACACTCTTAATATTGTTCCAAAGTTCAAACCTGTCAGACAGTTTCTCCGATGGTTCAATGAGGAAAGGCGTAAGGCCATGGGAGAAGAGGTGGCCCAGCTCTTGGCGGTCGGGTTCATTGTGGAGGTCTTTCACCTAGAGTGGTTAGCTAACCCAGTGCTTGTACTAAAAAAGAATGGCACCTGGCGTATGTGTGTAGATTACACCGATCTGAACAAGGCTTGTCCAGCTGATCCTTTTGCTCACCCCTATATTGATCAGATCATTGATGCTATGGCGGGTTGCGCATGTTTGAGTTTCTTGGATGCTTATTCCGGTTATCATCAGATTAAGATGGCGGTCAAGGATCAGGAGAAGACAGCTTTCATTACTCCTTTCGGAGCTTTCTGCTATGTGTCTATGCTTTTGGGCTTAAGAGTGCCCAGGCGACTTACCATCCGGTGTGTGCAGAATTGTCTTCACGATCAAATTGGGCGTAATGTTCATGCTTATGTGGATGATATAGTGGTAAAATCCAGGAAAGAGGAAACCTTGGTCACAGATCTGAAAGAGACTTTTGATAATCTCCGGGTCTACAAGATGATGCTTAACCCGGCCAAGTGTGCTTTTGGAGTCCCAGCCGGCAAGCTCTTGGGTTTTTTGGTGTCCAACCGAGGTATTGAAGCTAACCCGGAGAAAATCAAGGCAATTACGTCCCTAGCCAAACCAACATGCATCAATGACGTTCAGCGGCTGGTGGGTCGTGTTGCTGCTTTGAGCCGGTTCATAAGCCGGTTAGGGGAAAAGGCAATGCCTCTGTATCAGATGATGAAGAAAACATATGCTTTTGTTTGGAGCGATGCTGCGAACGCTGCTTTTGAGGATCTGAAGACACAGCTTGCTGAGCCGCCGATCCTGGCTGCTCCAGTTGAGAAAGAGCCGCTATTGTTATACGTGGCTGCCAACTCACGAGCTGTTAGTGTGGCTATTGTGGTAGAGCGCAAGGAGACTGGCAAAGAGCATCCGGTTCAACGGCCGGTTTATTACGTCAGTGAAGTGCTAATTGAATCTAAGCAACGATAACCACATTGGCAGAAGCTTGTATATGGGGTGTTCATGGCAAGCCGGAAGCTTAAGCATTATTTTCAGGGACATCCAATCACTGTGGTTAGCTCTGCTCCTTTAGGAGACATCATTCAAAACAGAGAAGCCACTGGGCGAGTCGCCAAGTGGGCAATTGAGCTTGGGTCTCATGGGTTGAAGTATGTGCCACGTACTGCAATCAAATCTCAAGCACTGCTTGACTTCATTAATGACTGGACAGAGATGCAGATGCCGGAAGAGAAACCAGACAACACATATTGGACTATTCACTTTGATGGGTCCAGACAGTTGGAAGGCTCAGGGGCTGGAGTTGTGTTAACTTCTCCACGAGGTGACAAATTTTGTTATGTGTTACGGCTAATGTTCCCTTGCACTAACAACGCAGCAGAGTATGAAGCCTTGCTCCATGGTCTTCGAATGGCGAGAGAGATGAGTTTGAGCCGGGTCAGATGTCTTGGCGACTCAGACCTAGTGGTTCAACAGGTATCTGGCAAGTGGGATTCCAAGGACCCTCTCATGCTCGCTTATCGTCGGGAGGTTGATGCCGTTGCAGGGCATTTTAAAGGTTATCAGGTGGAGCACATTGACCGTCAAAAGAATGAAGCGGCTGATGCCTTAAGCCGGTTGAGGTCTCAGCGTAAGCCGGTACCACCTAACACCTTTTTGGATGTTTTGCATAACCCCTCTGTCAAGTTGCCCACAGAAGAAGATTTAGCTGTTCCTGACCCGGAGGCGCAGTTGGTGGCGGCTCTTCATGTCATCCCAGATTGGACAGTATCGTTCTTGGCTTACATGACCCGGGGAGAGTTGCCAGCAGATGAGACCCTGGCTCGACAGATAACCCAGCGGTCTAAGTCAATGACGATTTCAGATGGAGAGTTATATCATCGTAGTGTTTCCAGAGCGTTTCAGCGGTGTGTTTCCCACGAAGAAGGTCAAGAAATCCTTCGTGAGATCCATGAAGGCGATTGTGGTAATCACGCTGGGTCAAAATCTTTGGTGGCCAAGGTGTTTCGTCACGGTTTTTACTGGTTGACGGGTCATGCTGATGCAGAAGATCTGGTCAGTAGATGTGATGGATGTCAAAAGTTTGCACGACGAGCGCATGTGCCAGCTCAAGAGCTCCGGATGATTCCAACCACTTGGCCGTTTGCGGTCTGGGGGCTTGACATGGTGGGACCTTTCAAAAGGTCTAAGGATAAAAAGACACATCTCTTGGTGGCAGTTGATAAATTCACCAAGTGGGTTGAGGCGGAGCCTGTGAGTAAGTGTGACGCGGCCACGACGATTCAGTTCATGAAAAAGGTGATCTTCTGTTTTGGTTTTCCACACAGTATTATCACTGATAATGGCACTAATCTGTCCCAAGGGGCTATGGAGGAGTTTTGTCAACGAGAGCACATTCGGCTTGATGTTTCTTCTGTAGCTCATCCTCAATCCAATGGTCAAACTGCGAGAGCCAATCAGGAAATTTTGAAAGGGCTCAAACCTCGGCTTATGGTTCCTTTACAGCGAACGTCGGGTTGTTGGGTAGAGGAATTACCCTTGGTGTTGTGGAGTATCAACACCACACCCAACAGGTCTACATGTTATACACCTTTCTTCATGGTTTATGGAGCAGAAGCAGTGTTGCCTAGTGACATCCGTCATGACTCGCCCCGTGTGGCGGCTTATGTTGAAGCTAATAATGAACAAGCCAGACAGGATGCACTTGACTTGTTGGATGAAGAAAGAGAATTAGCAACGGCCCGGTCAGCAATTTATCAACAGGACCTACGCCGTTATCACAGCCGCCGGGTTAAGTCCAGAACTTTTTAGGAAGGCGACTTGGTGCTCCGGCTCATCCAGGATCTGTCAGATGCACACAAGTTATCCCCACCTTGGGAAGGACCCTTTGTGGTTAGTAAGAACTTAAACAACAGGTCATATTACCTCATTGACGTTCGAGAGCACAAAGACTCACGTAAGTCGTAGGAGGAGACCCGCCGGCCGTGGAACATTGCTCAACTTCGGCCATACTACACCTGAGCCACCGGCTCTCATCATGTACATACTTTAACATTGTGTATACCATGATAAGCAATAAAGTAAGACCATCGGTCCCTTTTCTTTTCAAAGATTATGCATCTTTGTTATTTCTTATTTTCAAAATGACTATTAAGGAGCTGATCATACTTGAATCAAGTTTAACCTTCTTGGTCCAGCTTATGATCGTATCCGAATCTAGCTGCAAATCTCATGGTCACTTGGGGGCTTCCTGTTCAAACATAGGTCGTATTCGAACCAAAGAGAACATAGCTATCGTAACCCTCTTGATCGGCTCAAGGCCAAACTCACTTGGAGGCTTCTTGATCGTATCCGAATCATAGCTTAACCCCTTTTGAGTCCGACTTGGATCGTATTCGAATCAGGGTCGTTAAAAACCTCTCAAGGTCATTTGGGGGCTTCCTGTTCAAACATAGGTCGTATTCGAACCAAAGAGAACATAGCTGTCGGTACCCTCTTGATTGGCGCAACGCTAAAGCCACTGGGGGCTATATGGTCGTATTCGAACCTTCGCTTAACCCCTTTGGTCCAGTTTACTGATCGTATTCGAATCAGAAACCCCCACCTTTTGAATACAGGATTAAATTATGCTTGCTTGCCTTTTAGTTTCTTGTTGTTTCAATATTACAAACAATTAGCCTAGTCTCCTTCACCGGCTCGACTATTTGACAACACAGCCGCCCGGGTCATTCACACAAGCGGCTTACGGATCAAAAGGTGCAACCTACCAAGGTATAGTAATCATTGAGTATTCAAAAAAGCATTGGCTTCTCATAAAGATTGAATTATCAAATTCATCACCCGGGTTATTTAAACCGGTGGTCTAAGATCAAAAGGGACAAGGTATGATTATTACTTATACGCACTTACCTGCTGCGTTAACTACAGAGTTGGTTTCAGCCCTTGTCCTTTATTTATATCTGTCTCTGTTTCCTATTATGGAAAACGTATTGGCTATAAATTGGGTGTTTTAACCCGTTTGGCTCTAAGCCGCCAAGCCAGTCTTTTCTTTGTGTTTACAGGAACAGAGTTCAAACATTGCAGAGACAAACATTAAATACGATGCATACATTGGCATCAGGAAACACAGAGTAACATAAAAGTATTTTATGCTCGATGGCATAAGCAGAACATACGATGTTTTCACAACTAAGTTATTACAAGGCTTTATAAGCCCATGAAGATGATCATTGTTCCTCCCTCGCCGGTTCACCACCTTCTGTTGGCTGGAAGTTGGGTTTTGACCAATCAAATCCATTTATGGCGACAAATTCGGCTTCGTCGTCGATCAGGCCGACCGGGTCAACTTCCGAGGCAAATGTGTCTTCTCTCACTGGTGGGATCAAATTTGTTACCTTGTATGAGGGAGTGGCCATCTTCTTATTCTCCCTATCAAAACCCGGCTGGTATTTATCAACATTGGCTTCATCTCCAAGGGTAGTTGCCTGAGGTCGGCCTCCGCACACGCAAGCCATGAAGTCATCCTGATCAAAGGGAGACCCGTCTTCCTTCACAGTGGGATAGCCTCTTGCCACATCCGCCGGGTCTACGTCTGGCACCCAAGCCTTGGAGCGACTCAGGGCAGTCAAAGCTCCGGCTCGCGCGTAGGAGCGTTTTACTTCTTGAAATCTGGCAGGAAGGATGGACAGTTTCTTCAGGACGTCGCTGAGCCGGTTGGGTCCTTGATTAGCAGGAGAGATGGCGGCCAGATCCCGCTGTGCGCCAATATACAATTGTTCAACCAAAGTATATACTGCCTTCAGTTTAATCAATGGGTCTTGGCTCAGATTTTTGCTTCGAGGGCCTGCATAAATTTTACACGCAAAGTCAGTTGGCGGATTATACTCCGGATCGGCAAAAAGCACGCAAAAGTTAAAGTCAGATGGCTTACCAAAGATAGAGGCTACCATCTGAGACACCCGACCCTTTAACCCGTTCAACTCTGTTGAAATCTCTTTCAGAGCTAACTCGACCATCTCAGCACGTTGGGTCAGAAGCATTTTTTCCTCTTCCCAAGTTTTCTTCTTGGCAGCGAAGCTGGTCTTTAAATTTTTTGTTGCAGAGAGACTTATTTGCAGTTTGGAGTTAGCGGATTTGATTTCTGTCTCCTAACTTGCTAGCCAGATCTTCGCGTCAGACAATTGAGAGTTCAATTCAGATAAGGCATTCTGCAAAATATTCAGATAAGTCAAGGTTTGGTTTCAAGTTCAAAAATCAAGATTCAAGTCTCAAGCACTTTACAAAAACCACTTGACACTTGGGGGCTAATGTATGCCAAATCAAATTTCTATGACTCTACAGACATATTTAAGTCCCAAGTACTTTACAAAGTAACAACACTTGGCACTTGGGGGCTAATGTATGCAGTTCAGCAAGTTTATCAAGGTTAAACCAGAGTATTAAGTACATTGAAGACGGTCTCAAAACAATTTTAAAGTGCCGATTCATTTATGATCAAAATGAACCGGTCCTTGGGGACTACGGGTGAAATTGTGAGTTCAAGAAACATTTCAAGAGTAAAGGTTTCAACCTATATTTTAAAGTCTATAGATCATTCTGTTTCTCTCATAATCCGAAGACTTGGGGGCTGAATGAACACAAATAAATCGGAGAAACATACCTTGTATTTCAATTGAAGTTGTTTGACCATTTCAATCTTAGAGTTGCGGCTGGACAAAATATCATTGGCATTGAGACGTTCATAGTTGGCAACGTCAAAGTGAACTTTTTGCCTCTCCAACGCCTCTTGTTTTGCTGTACACCGAGCCAACACGGTTGGATTCCCCGGCTCAACAAAGCGGCTCCCGGTAATTTGAACATCTTGTGCAGGCGGAGACGGCGGGTTGGCTAAGCTTGATGGTCCGGCTGTAGAAGGGTTCACAGTGGTTTCGTCAAATGACGGCTCAGGAGGATTTGCTTCGTTATCAATAGGCGGGACTTCTGGAGCGTCAGCTAATGGAGAAGGCAGCCTAGCCGGGTCAGATGCCAGCACCGGCGGGTCTTCCGCCGGTTTAGCTGCATTCGCTTTTTTGGATTTAGCTTGGCCACTAAGAAAAAATGTTGCAAGATTGTCAGTATAAAGGTACAATTGAACAAACCGAAAGAAAGGAGGATTTCTGGTTAGCCGAGAGCAGTCTTGAAAGCCGGGAATTGCGTTTGTGATGAGTCGCCAAAAGAGCGAGACACCTCCTGAAAGGATAAAAAAGAATTAAAAGAAATACAAGGAGAAGGATCCATTAAACACAGTTAAAGACAGAAATAAGTAAACCTCATTTGGACGTTTCCGAGTAGTTTGTTGAAGAACGACAGCCGGTTCATCTTCAGTCCCAGCTTGACGGCGGCTTTCATGTTGCTGCTTTTTCAAACGAAAGTTGGGATCCAAGTGAGCTAAAGGGTTAGAAAACCTTACTTTACGGATCACTCGTTGAACTTTGTGTCTTCGTAAGGGCTCTGAGTCGGAGGAAATGATAGTTACTCTGCTTCCCCGGCCTGACTGGCCCCAGTGTCATCCTGGTAATGATCAGTGTCAATAAGATTGTTAAAAAATTGGCCAAGGGAATCAAGGGCCACCTCCGAATCAGACGTGTCATCAAGCTTCATCAAATCTTCAGCAGTGTTCTTCTTTTTCTTCTTCGACTTTCGGGTCGTTTTCTTGGCGTTCATGGCGGCGGCTTTCGCCTTCTTGGCAGCCTCGTGGTCATATTTCACTTTCCAAAAGTCATAGTTGTCCTGCAGACAGGCAAAGACAAGATGAAAGATTAGTGCTAAACAATACGGCTGGGCAAAATACAAAGGGAAAGAGATCAGAATATCCTTACTTCTGGCACCGGGTTAAGCTTACAGAAGGGATTTAACCCAACAATACTGCAGTCTTCATATTTCCCATTCACCAAAAGGTTTGACATTGAGACAATGTCTTCTTTGGTTAGTTGAACTGGGCTATGACGAAGAGAGTCGTCCGGGCCTCCACCATATTCATACATCAACTTTGACCGATGGCTTAAAGGAATAACCCGCCATGAGATCCAGCAGCGGGTCAGATCAACTCCAGTCAACCCGTTCCCTAATAGAACATTGATCTTTTTGATGGATGGCATCAATCTCTTGTGTTCAGCAGTAGTGAGTTTATCTGGAAGCGCGTACTTGGAGTCAAGATGATCGGGGCGGTAACCCGGTAGTGGCTTCTCATTTGCTAGTGAGATGTCTTGACAGTAGAACCAAGTTTGGTTCCAGTCCTTTGGGTGACTTGGTAAGACTATGAGAGGGAAGACAGCACCCTGCCGGCGCTGAATTGATATACCTCCAAGCTCTAAGCTAAGACCGTTGGTGCACTCGTTCTGCCGGTTCAGATAAAAATATTCTCTAAACAGCACTACGGTCGGCTCTTGCTGTAGATACACCTCACAGAGCACTTGGAAGTTACAAATATTAGATATGGAATTGGGCCCGATGTCCTAAGGATGGAGTTTGAAAAAGTGAAGGACCTCTCTGAAGAACTTTGAGCTGGGCGGTGAGAAGCCACGGTTCATGTGGTCAGTAAAAACAATCACTTCACCCTCTCTTGGATTGGGTCATTCTTCTTCCGGGTTAGGGGCACGGTAAGACATGACAGCTTTTGGTGGCAGGAATCCTATGATGAAGAACTCCTTTAAACGTTCCTCAGTTATGGTTGAGGGAACCCAGTTACAGATGGTTGGCGTTTTGGACGGCATGATGTGCAAGGAACTGAAAAGAAAAGCAACATGCCGGCTCAGTTTTACGGTGAGGTTAACAGTTAAAGGATGAAGATGCAAAACAAGTAATGGAGGCTTAACTAAGGGTAATGACATATAAGGAAAAGAAAGCCGGTGCAGTAAGCCGCCATTATTACAGATTCTTTCAGAAAGCGGATTCAGCTAAGTGTTGGCACAAACAAGTTTACCAAGCTGTCATTATTATTTTGGATCAAATGGCCATTCCGAAAAGAAAATATTCTAGACCTAAAAATTTAGTATAGATGAGTTCATGAGTTATAATAAGGCATCTGTACAGAAAAAAGGGATCTACTGGTATCAAAAATGGACGCAAAACAACTACCGCACGAGTTATGTGTTCCTTTTTGAATCAGAAGAGGCTGTGGAAGAAGAACTACAAGAAGATCCGTGATGAACAGTGAAGAACACCGATGAACTTGCAACCCTAATACAGATCTAAATGCGTGAAAAAGAAGGAACTTATGAGATGCAGATCTACTGCGAAGAGTCGCCGCGGTTCTTTGGACGAGCTCAGGGTGATGCAGCGGCCGACGTTGAGGGCAACGGTGAGTGCTACGGCAGCGGCGGAGCTCGAGAAGCAGAGATGTAGCGAGAAGATGGAAGGAAGAAGAAAGAAGGGCCGGCCAAGCCTATTTATAAGGGAAAGAAGTGAACAGGCAGGCGCGAAAATTGAGGAAGACCAAAATAATGATTATCCAGCTAAACGAACGCCTCGATTCTCGGAAGACATTAAAAGATAAAAGATCCATTGAAGATGACATCATAGCAGGCTTTCATGTTTTCATAAGATGATGTTATGGCGGGTTACAGAGTTTTTTCAGATAGAGGAAGATGGATTTCGTCTAAGTGTTGAAGATTGACAAAGAACAAAGTTCAAGTCAACCTGGGGCCTAATGTTGGGGATATAGCTACCAGGTATGACCCGCCCAGGAGGGGCCGGGTCAACCCCAATGGCGGGTTACAAAAGAAGCCCAATAATATTCAAGGTGATAATTTATTAAGACTTGTAGAAGGCCTAAACCCAAAGGCGGCTTAAGGCCCAATATTGTAAACCGCCATATGTAAAGAAATGCACATAAAAGAAGTCACCGAGCCGGACACGTTTTATGAGCCGGTCGGGACTCTGTAGGCCGCCAGGCGTCAACCCGTGTATATAAGGGAACGGCCCGGTGGCGGCTTAGGGCAAGAAACAACAAGTCGATAACCAAGCCGGCGAGTTGAGCCTCTTGGTGATCGAAACCTCAGCAATACCAAACCCAACTAGACGTAGGCTTTTACCTTCATCCTAAGGGGCCGAACTAGTATAAAACCCTCTCGTGTCCTTTGTCCTGATTAACCCCTTTAAGCTTCCTAGTGCGATGGCCCTACAACTAAGTCCTTGCTCTAGGACATCTGCCGTGACAATTCCACGACAAGTTGTATTTGCTTGTGATAAGTTCAGATCTTATATTGTTGATTCTAAAGTAACTATCCACATTGATCATGCTGCTATTAAATATCTTATGGAAAATAAAGATGCTAAGCCTAGACTTATTAGATGGGTTCTCTTGCTAAAAGAATTTGATTTGCATATTGTTGATAGAAAAGGAGCTGAGAACCCCGTTGCCGACAACTTATCTAGGTTAGAGAATGTTCTTGATGACCCACTACCTATTGATGATAGCTTTCCTGATGAACAATTAAATGTCATAAGTACTTCTCTTAGTACTCCTTGGTATGCTGATTATGCTAATTACATTGTTTCTAAATTCATACCACCTAGCTTCACATACCGACAAAAGAAAAAGTTCTTCTATGATTTGAGACATTACTTTTGGGATGGCCCACATCTTTATAAAGAAGGAGTAGATGGTGTTATTAGACGTTGTGTACCTGAGCATGAACAGGAACAGATCCTACGCAAGTGCCACTCCGAAACTTATGAAGGACACCACGCGGGAGATAGAACTGCACATAAGGTATTGCAATCCTGTTTTTATTGGCCTACTCTCTTCAAGGATGCTCGTAAGTTTGTCCTATCTTGTGATGAATGTCAAAGAATTGGTAATATTAGTAGGCGTCAAGAAATGCCTATGAATTATTCACTTGTTATTAAACCATTCGATGTTTGGGGCTTTGATTATATGGGACCCTTTCCTGCCTCTAATGGATATACACATATTTTAGTTGCTGTTGATTATGTTACTAAGTGGGTAGAAGCTATTCCAACTAGTAGTGCTGATCATAACACTTCTATTAAAATGCTTAAAGAAGTTATTTTTCCGAGGTTTGGAGTCCCTAGATATTTAATGACTGATGGTGGTTCACATTTTATTCATGGTGCTTTCCGTAAAATGCTTGCTAAATATGACGTCAATCATAGAATTGCATCTCTGTATCACCCACAGTCTAGTGGTCAAGTAGAATTGAGTAATAGAGAACTCAAATTAATTTTGCAAAAGACTGTCAATAGGTCTAGAAAGAATTGGTCCAAGAAACTTGATGATGCATTATGGGCCTATAGAACTGCATATAAAAATCCTATGGGTATGTCTCCTTATAAAATGGTATATGGAAAAGCATGTCACTTACCTCTCGAACTAGAACATAAGGCATATTGGGCTATTAAAGAGCTCAATTATGATTTCAAACTTGCCAGTGAGAAGAGGTTATTTGATATTAGCTCGCTTGATGAATGGAGAACCCAAGCTTATGAAAATGCCAAGTTGTTTAAAGAAAAAGTTAAAAGATGGCATCACAAAAGGATACAAAAGCGTGAGTTTAGTGTAGGTGATTATGTATTGCTATACAACTCTCGTTTAAGATTTTTTGCAGGGAAACTTCTCTCTAAATGGGAAGGCCCCTATGTTATGGAGGAGGTCTATCGTTCCGGTGCCATAAAAATCAGCAACTTTGAAGGCACAAATCCGAAGGTGGTAAACGGTCAAAGAATTAAACATTATATCTCAGGTAATCCCATAAATGTTGAAACCAATATTATTGAAACCGTACCCTGGAGGAATACATAAGGGACACTTTCCAGAATGTTTCAGACTCCGAAAAGGAATAGGTATGTGGTACGGTAAGTAAATCGACTCCAAAACTATTTTTAAGGCAATATTTCTCTGTTTTGGAATATTTAGAAAAATAGAAAATTAAGTAGCAGTCCGGGAAGGACACGAGGGCCCCACGAGGGTGGAGGGCGCGCCCTACCCCCTTGGGCGCGCCCCCTACCTCGTGAGCACCTCGTGTGCCTTCTGGACTTTGTTTTCTTGCACGATACATATTTTGGTCCATAAAAATTCACTATATATTCTCCTGAAGGTTTTGACTCCCATATCACGCAATTATTCTCTGTTCTTGTTTCGAGCTGTTTTTCTGACAGATCTAGATTATCATGACGTACCCAAGTGCTTCCAAGGACAAGTTCTTCGAGAAGGTCATCAACCCTTACCTCCCGGAGGTGCTGCGACACCCTCAAACCATTAAGATGCGTGATGGGTTGCTGCACATCCACGATGCTGAGGGATCAAAGGGAACCGAAAGCATGGAGACAAGGCTCGAAGCAATGGAGAAACAAGTTTTCAAATGCCAAGGGATGGTGGAGCGTGGAATCAACGCTAGCCACATGATGCTCGCGGAGTTCACTAACAACTACAAGCCGGATGCCAAGAACACCGAGGAGGCCATCTTCAAGCGACATGAGAAGATCGAGCACCTCCAAGCCCAAATCTATGACCTGCAAAACCAAAACTGTGAGTATGAATATAGATTCAAAAGAATGAGTTTGGCTGCAGATTCGAGGATTCTGGAGACTCGATCATCCTTCTATGATTGTGAACCTATGCCTTGGAAGATGGATGACAAGCCTGCATCATCAACAACACCTCCACCTTCTTCACCAACCAAGGAGACATAATCACATGGGTATGGGCACTCCCCTTGGCAACCGCCAAGCTTGGGGGAGGTGCCCCGGTATCGTATCACAATCACAACTCCTATCTTTACCGTTTCCCTTAGTTCGATCCTATTAGTAGTATTTTGATCTAGTAGAATAAAAGTTTATGGAATGATCTAGTTTTAAGTTTTGCTTTATGATCTCTCTATGTAATCGAGTCCATGAGCTATATAATAAAGATTAGTGTTGAGTCAAGGGCCTGATTTTCTTGCTATTATCTTGGATGAATACAAGAAAAGAGAAAAAGAATAAAAAGAAACAAAAGTTCATATTGATCTTATTGATAGTAATGACTTCACATAGAAAGAGTGTGATGATTAAAAGTTGCTGGGAGTTGGCAGACATAGCTTTGGTCATCATTGCAATTAATAGGAAGTAATAAGGAAAGAGAGGTTTCACATATAAATATACTATTATTGACATCTTTTATGATTGGGAGCACTCATTAAAATATGGCATGCTAAAGAGTTGATGTTGGACAAGGAAGACAACGTAATGGGTTATGTTTTCTTATATCTGAGATAAAACATGTTGTCATGGATCATCCAACATGTTGAGCTTGCCTTTACCCCTCATGCTATCCAAATTCTCAGCACCAAGTAGAGATACTACTTGTGCTTCCAAATACCCTTAAACCAGTTTTGCCATGAGAGTCCACCATATCTACCTATGGATTGAGTAAGATCCTTCAAGTAAGTTGTCATCGGTGCAAAGCAATAAAAATTGCTCTAAATATGTATGACTAGTGTGGGAGAAATAAGCTTTATACGATCTTGTGATGTGGAAGTAATAAAAGCGAAGGACTGCATAATAAAGGTTCATATCACAAGGGGCAATATAAAGTGACGTTCTTTCGCGTTAAGATTTTGTACATCCAACCATAAAAGCGCATGAAAACCTCTGCTTCCCTCTGCGAAGGGCCTATCTTTTATTATCTTCTACCTTATGCAAGAGTCATGGTGATCTTCACCTTTCCTTTTTACATTTTATCCTTTGGCAAGCACGATGTGTTGGAAAGATCCTGATAGATATATCTAATTGGATGTAGGGGGGCATGAGTTATTATTGTTGACATTACCCTCGAGGTAAAAGGTTGTGGGGCAAAACTATTAGCCCCTATCTTTCTCTGTGTTCGATTAAAACTCTGTAACCACAAGTATTGCGTGAGTGTTAGCAATTATGAAGGACTAGATGATAGTTGAGTATGTGGGCTTGCTTTTTAGCTCTGACATAGACTATTTCTGATGTTATGATAAATTGCAATTGTTTCGATGACTGAGGTTATAGTTTGTTGGTCCTCAATAAGGTTTCTGATTCATACTTTTGCATTGTGAATAGATTATCACTTGAACATAAGTAATCATATGACAATACCTGTATATGTTGCTGTTATGAGGATAATCATGATGCCTTCATGTCCGTATTTTATTTTTATCGACGCCTCTACCTCTAAACATGGGGACATATTTATTGTTATCGGCTTTCGCTTGAGGACAAGCGAGATCTAAGCTTGGGGGAGTTGATACGTCCATTTTGCATCATGCTTTTATATCGATATTTACTGCATCATGGGCTGTTATTTCACATTATGTCACAATACTTATGGCTATTCTCTCTTATTTTACAAGGTTTACATAAGGAGGGAGAATGTCGGCAGCTGGAATTCTGGGCTGGAAAAGGAGCAAATATTAGAGACCTATTCTGCACAACTCCAAAAGTCCTGAAACTCCACGGAACACCTTACAATAAATAATAAAAAAATCCTCGCCAAAGATGAAGACCAGGGGGCCCACACCCTGCTCACGAGGGTGCCCCCCCAGGGCGCGCCCCCTACCTCGTGGGCCCCCTAGTGGCTCTCCGATGACTATCTTCTGCTATATGAAGTCTTTCGTCGAGAAAAAAATAGCAGGGAACCTTTCGGGATGAAACTCCGCCGCCACGAGGCGGAACCTTGGCGGATCCAATCTAGAGCTCTGGCAGAGCTGTTCTGCCAGGGAAACTTCCCTCCCGGAGGGGGAAATCATCACCATCGTCATCACCAACGCTCCTCTCATCGGGAGAGGGCAATCTCCATCACATCTTCACCAACACCATCTCATCTCCAAACCCTAGTTCATCTCTTGTATCCAATTCTTATCTCCAAGTCCGGGATTGGTGCTAGTAGGTTGCTAGTAGTGTTGATTACTCCTTGTAGTTGATGCTAGTTGGTTTATTTGGTGGAAGATCATATGTTCAGATCATATATGCATATTAATACCCCTCTGATTATGAACATGTTTATGCTTTGTGAGTAGTTACGTTTGTTCCTGAGGATAAGGGAGAAGTCTTGCTATTAGTAGTCATGTGAATTTGGTATTCGTTCGATATTTTGATGAGATGTATGTTGTCTAGCCTCTAGTGGTGTTATGTGAACGTCGACTACATAACACTTCACCATTATTTGGGCCTAGAGTAAGGCATTGGGAAGTAATAAGTAGATGATGGGTTGCTAGAGTGACAGAAGCTTAAACCCTAGTTTATGTGTTGCTTCGTAAGGGGCTGCTTTGGATCCATATGTTTCATGCTATAGTTAGGTTACCTTAATACTTTTGTTGCAGTTGCGGATGCTTGCAATAGAGGTTAATCATAAGTGGGATGTTTGTTCAAGTAAGAACGGCACCCAAGCACCGGTCCACCCACATATCAAATTATCAAAGTACCGAACGCGAATCTATTGAACGTGATGAAAACTAGCTTGAGGATATTCCCATGTGTCCTCGGGAGCGCTTTTTCCTTATATAAGAGTTTGTTCAGGCTTGTCCTTTGCTACAAAAAGGATTGGGCCACCTTGCTGCACTTTATTTACTTTGTTACTTGTTGCTCGTTACAAATTATCTTATCACAAAACTATCTGTTACCACTTATTTCAGTACTTGCAGAGAATACCTTGTTGAAAACCGCTTATCATTTCCTCCTGCTCCTCGTTGGGTTCGACACTCTTACTTACCGAAAGGACTAAGATAGATCCCCTATACTTGTGGGTCATCATGATGCAGCTCACGTCCACCACCAGACAATCCCAAAGCAGCAAAATTCCGCCTCTAGTCCCATCCGTGGGTTTTTGTGCAAAACTTTTTAGCCTATTCCCACCCAGGAAGGCAACTGTGAAGCTATTGACATTGGCAAGCTTAGTTTCTTGCAAGCACACGATGTGGCACGAGGGCGCAACGATAGTTTCATTGACCGTGGCCTGACGATCTGGGTCATTTAAACCCCCTGACTTTCCAGCTAAGGACATTTACGTGTTGCTCTAACATGATGAACCAAGAGAGACATGAACGCTGCTAGACCAGGGGCAGATAGCAAAGTCCTTACACAACAAGGCAGATTCAGAATCCCTCGACAGACAGACCCATCTGAGGCAACCCTAAGACTGACATACACAGCTAAACCAAATCTGGAATTGAACTAACATGGAATTAGATGGACACGGCCTAAACGTGATCAAGGAATCCAGCCTACTCCTCCTGGGCATGCAACGAAGCACCTCCAGAGGCCAATTCGTGGTCCGGACCATCAGCACCTCCATGCCTGGTGAGAGCTGTTGGGGAACGTAGTAATTTCAAAAAAATTCCTACGCACACGCAAGATCATGGTGATGCATAGCAACGAGAGGGGAGAGTATCGTCTACATACCCTTGTAGACCGTAAGCGGAAGCGTTATGACAACGCGGTTGATGTAGTCGTACGTCTTCACGATCGACCAATCCTAGTACCGAAAGTACGACACCTCCGTGAACTGCACACGTTTGGCTCGGTGACGTCCCATGAACTCACGATCCAGTAGAGTGTCGAGGGAGGGCTTCGTCAGCATGATGGCGTGATGACGATGATGATGATGCTACCGGAACAGGGCTTCGCCTAAGCACCGCTACGATATGACCGAGATGGATTATGATGGAGGGGGCACCGCACACGGCTAAGAGATCAATGATCAACTTCTGTGTCCATGGGGTGCCCCCCTCCCCCGTATATAAAGGAGAGGAGGAGGGGGATGGCCGGCCCTCTACTATGGCGCGCCCTGGGGAGTCCTACTCCCACCGGGAGTAGGATTCCCCCCTTCCATGTAGTAGGAGTAGGAGAGAAGGAAAGGGAAAAGAGAAGAGAAGGAAGGAGGGGGCGGTGCCCCTCCCCTAGTCCAATTCGGACTAGGCCTTGGGGGGCGCGCAGCCTCCCCTCTCTCTTTCCCCTAAAGCCCAATAAGGCCCGTATACTCTCCGGCGAATTCCTGTAACTCTCCGGTACTCCGATAAATACATGAACCACTCAGAACCTTTCCGATGTCCGAATATAGCCTTCCAATATATCGATCTTTACGCCTCGAATATTTCAAGACTCCTCGTCATATCCCTGATCTCATCTAGGACTCCGAACAACCTTCGGTACATCAAAACACATAAACTCATAATACCGATCGTCACCGAACGTTAAGTGTGAGGACCCTACGGGTTCGAGAACTATGTAGACATGACCGAGACATGTCTCCGGTCAATAACCAAGAGCGGAACCTGGATGCTCATATTGGATCCTACATATTCTACGAAGATCTTTATCGGTCAAACCCCATAACAACATACGTTGTTCCCTTTGTCATCGGTATGTTACTTGCCCGAGATTCGATCGTCGGTATCTCAATACCTAGTTCAATCTCGTTACCGGCAAGTCTCTTTACTCGTTTTGTAATGCATCATCCCGCAACTAACTCATTAGTCACATTGCTTGAAAGGCTTATAGTGATGTGCATTACCGAGAGGGCCCAGAGATACCTCTTCGACAATCGGAGTGACAAATCCTAATCTTGATCTATGTCAACTCAACAAGTACCATCGTAGACACCTGTAGAGCACATTTATAATCACCCACTTACGTTGTGACGTTTGGTAGCACACAAAGTGTTCCTTCGATATTCGGGAGTTGCATGATCTCATAGTCATAGGAACATGTATAGTTATGGAGAAAGCAATAGCAACAAACTAAATGATCATTGTGCTAAGCTAACGGATGGGTCAAGTCAATCACGTCATTCTCTAATGATGTGATCCCATTAATCAAGTGACAACTCATGTCTATGGTTAGGAAACATAACCATCATTGATTCAACGAGCTAGTCAAGTAGAGGCAAACTAGTGACAATCTGTTTGTCTATGTATTCACACATGTATTAAGTTTCCAGTTAATACAATTCTAGCATGAATAATAAACATTTATCATGATATAAGGAAATATAAATAACAACTTTATTATTGCCTCTAGGGCATATTTCCTTCAGTCTCTCACTTGCACTAGAGTCAATAATCTAGTTCACATCTTTATGTGATTAGTTCACATCTCCATGTGACTAATACCCAAAGGGTTTACTAGAGTCAATAATCTAGTTCACATCGCTATGTGATTAACACCCAAAGAGTGATCATGTTTTGCTTGTGAGAGAGATTTAGTCAACGGGTCTGCCACATTCAGAGCTGTATGTATTTTGCAAATTTTCTATGTCTACAATGCTTTGCACGGAGCTACTCTAGCTAATTGCTCCCACTTTCAATATGTATCCAGATCGACAATTAGAGTCATCTAGATGGATGTAAAAAGCTTGCATCGACATAACTCTTTATGACGAACTCTTTTATCACCTCCATAACCGAGAAATATTTCCTTAGTACTCTAAGGATAATTTTAACCGTTGTCCAGTGATCTACTCCTAGATCACTATTGTACTCCTTTGCCAAACTCAGGGCAGGGTATACAATAGGTCTGGTACATAGCATGACATACTTTATAGAACCTATGACTGAGGCATAGGGAATGATTTTTCATTCTCTTTCTATTTTCTGCCGTGGTCGGGTTTTGAGTCTTTACTCAAGTTCAAACCTTGCAACACAGGCAAGAACTCCTGCTTTGACTGTTCCATTTTGAACTACTTCAAAATCTTGTCAAGGTATGCACTCATTGAAAAACTTATCAAACGTCTTGATCTATCTCTATAGATGTTGATGCTCAATGTGTAAGTAGCTTCATCGAGGTATTTCTTTGAAAACTCTTTTCAAACACTCCTTTATGCTTTCTAGAAGATTCTAAATTATTTCCGATCAACAATATGTCATTCACATATACTTATCAGAAATGATGTAGTGCACCCACTCACTTTCTTGTAAATACAGGCTTCACCGCAAGTCTGTATAAAACCATATGCTTTGATCACTTTGTCAAAGCATATATTCCAACTCCGAGATGCTTGCACCAGTCCATAGATGGATCGTTGGAGCTTGCTCACTTTGTTAGCACCTTTAGGATCGATGAAACCTTCTGATTGCATCATATACAACTCTTCTTTAAGAAATCCATTAAGGAATACAGTTTTGATATCCATTTGCCAGATTTCATAAAATGCGGCAACTGCTAACATGATTCAGACAGACTTTTAAGCATCAATACGAGTGAGAAAATTTCATCGTAGTCAACACCTTGAACTTGTCAAAAACATTTTTGTGACAATTCGAGCTTTGTAGATAGTAACACTACTATCAGTGTCCGTCTTCCTCTTGAAGATCCATTTATTTTCTATGGCTTGCCAATCATTGGGCAAGTCAATCAAAGTCCATACTTTGTTCTTTATACATGGATCCCATCTCAGATTTCATGGCCTTAATCCATTTCAAGGAATTTGGGCTCATCATCGCTTCCTCATAGTTCCTAGGTTCATCATGGTCTAGTAACATGACTTCCAGAAAGGATTACCGTACCACTCTTGTGCGGACCATACTCTGGTTGTCCTACGAGGTTCGGTAGTAACTTGATCTGAAGTTTCATGATCATCATCATTAGCTTCCTCACAAATTGGCGTAGAAATCACTAGAACTGATTTCTGTGATGAACTACTTTCCAATTCGGGAGAAGGTACAATTACCTCATCAAGTTCTACATTCCTCTCACTCACTTCTTTCGAGAGAAACTTCTTCTCTAGAAAGGATCCACTCTTAGCAATGAATGTCTTGCCTTCGGATCTGTGATAGAAGGTGTACCCAACTGTCTCCTTTGGGTATGCTATGAAGACACATTTCTCCGATTTGGGTTTGAGCTTATCAGGATGAAACTTTTTCACATAAGCATCGCAACCCCAAACTTTAAGAAACGACAACTTTGGTTTCTTGCCAAACCACAGTCCATATGGTGTCATCTCAACGAATTTAGATGGTGCCCTATTTAACATGAATGCAACTGTCTCTAATGCATAACCCCAAAACGATAGTGGTAAATCGGTAAGAAACATCATAGATTGCACCATATCTAATAAAGTACGGTTACAATGTTCGGACACACCATTACGCTGTGGTGTTCCAGGTGGCGTGAGTTGCGAAACTATTCTGCATTGTTTCAAATGAAGACCAAACTCGTAACTCAAATATTTGCCTCCACGATCAGATCGTAGAAACTTTTTTTTCTTGTTATGATGATTTTCCACTTCACTCTGAAATTCTTTGAACTTTTCAAATGTTTCAGACTTATGTTTCATTAAGTAGATATACCCATATCTGCTCAAATCATCTGTGAAGGTCAGAAAATAAAGATACCCGCCGCGAGCCTCAACACTTATCGGATCGCATACATCAGTATGTATTATTTCCAATAAATCAGTTGCTTGCTCCATTGTTTCGGAGAACGGAGTCTTAGTCATCTTACCTATGAGGCATGGTTCGCAAGCATCAACTGATTCATAATCAAGTGATTCCAAAAGCCCATCAACATGGATTTTCTTCATGCGCTTTACACCAATATGACCTAAATGGCAGTGCCACAAATAAGTTGCACTATCATTATTAACTTTGCATCTTTTGGCTTCAATATTTTGAATACGTGTATCACTACGATCGAGATTCAATAAACCATTCACCTTGGTGTATGACCATTGAAGGTTTTATTCATGTGAACAAAACAACAATTATTCTCTAACTTTAAATGAATAACCGTATTGCAATAAACATGATCAAATCATATTCATGCTTAACGCAAACACCAAATAACATTTATTTAGGTTCAACACTAATCCTGAAAGTATAGGGAGTGTGCGATGATGATCATATCAATCTTGGAACCACTTCCAGCACACATCGTCACTTCACCCTTAACTAGTCTCTGTTCATTCTGCAACTCCTATTTCGAGTTACTAATCTTTAGCAACTGAACTAGTATCAAATACTAAGGGGTTGATATAAACACTAGTAAAGTACACATCAATAACATGTATATCAAATATACCTTTGTTCACTTTGCCATCCTTCTTATCCGCCAAATACTTGGGGCAGTTCTGCTTCCAGTGACCAGTCCCTTTATAGTAGAAGCACTTAGTCTCGGGCTTAGGTCTAGACTTGGGCTTCTTCACTTGAGCAGCAACTTGCTTGCCATTCTTCTTGAAGTTCTCCTTCTTCCCTTTGCCCTTTTCTTGAAACTAGTGGTCTTCTCAACCATCAACACTTGATGCTTTTCTTGATTTCTACCTTCGTCGATTTCAGTATCACGAAGAGCCTGGGAATCATTTCTGTTATCCCTTGCATATTATAGTTCATCACGAAGTTCTAGTAACTTGGTGATAGTGACTAGAGAACTCTGTCAATCACTATCTTATCTGGAAGATTAACTCCCACTTGATTCAAGTGATTGTAGTACTCAGACATTCTGAGCACATGCTCACTAGCTGAGCTATTCTCCTCCATCTTGTAGGCAAAGTACTTGTCAGAGGTCTCATACCTCTCGACTCGGGCATGAGTCTAAAATACCAATTTCAGCTCTTGGAACATCTCATATGCTCCATGACATTTCAAAACATTTTGATGTCCCGGTTCTAAGCCGTAAAGCATGGTGCACTAAACTATTAAGTAGTCATCATACCGAGCTTTGTCAAACGTTCATAACGTGTGCATCTCCTCCTGCAATAGGTTTGTCACCTAGAAGTGCATCAAGGACATAATTATTCTCTGCAGCAATGAGGATAATCCTCAGATCACGGATCCAATCCGCATCATTGCTACTAACATCTTTCAACTTTATTTTCTCTAGGAACATATCAAAAATAAATGGGGACCTACATCGCAAGCTATTGATCTACAACATAGATATGCAAATACTATTAGGACTAAGTTCATGATAAATTAAAGTTCAATTTAATCATATTACTTAAGAACTCCCGCTTAGATAGACATCCCTCTAGTCATATAAATGATCACGTGATCCAAATCAACTAAACCATGTACAATCATCACGTGAGATGGAGTAGTTTTCAATGGTGAACATCACTATGTTGATCATATCTACTATATGATTCACGCTCGACCTTTCGGTCTCAGTGTTCCGAGTGTTGGGGATAGTAGCAGAAATTTAAAATTTTCTACGCATCACCAAGATCAATCTATGGAGTAATCTAGCAACGAGGGGAAGGGGAGTGCATCTACATACCCTTATAGATCGCTAAGAGGAAGCATTGCAAGAACGCGGATGAGGTAGTCGTACTCGTGGCGATTCAGATCGCGGTCGATTCTGATCTAAGCGCCGAACAATGGCGCCTCCGCGTTCAACACACGTGCAGCCCGGTGACGTCTCCCATGCCTTGATCCAGCAAGGAGAGAGGGAGAGGTTGGGGAAGACTCCGTCTAGTAGCAGCACGATGGCGTGGTGGTGGTGGAGGAGTGCGGGACTCTAGCAGGGCTTCGCCAAGCACTACGAGAGACGAGGAGGGAGAGAGGTAGGGCTGCGCCAAGAGGGAGATGATCTCCTATGTCTGGCAGCCCCAAAAAACCCCAATATACATAGGGGAAGGGGAGGGGCTGCGCCCCCATCTAGGGTTCCATCCCTAAGGGTGGCGGCAGCCCCCAAAACCCATCTAGGGTGCGGCCAAGGGGGGAAAGAGAGGGAGGGCGCCCTAGGGTGGGCCTTAAGGCCCATCTGGACCTAGGGTTTGCCCCCTTCCCACTCTCCACACACCTTGGGCCTTGGTGGGGGGCGCACCAGCCTACCTGGGGCTGGTCCCCTCCCACACTTGGCCCACGCAGCCTTCTAGGGCTGGTGGCCCCATCTGGTGGACCCCCGGGACCCTCCCGGTGGTCCCGGTACGTTACCGATAGCACCTGAAACTTTTCCGGTGACCAAAATGGGACTTCCCATATATAAATATTTACCTCCGGATCATTCCAGAACTCCTGGTGACATCCGGGATCTCATTCGGGACTGCGAACAACATTTGGTAACCGCGTACATACTTTCCCTATAACCCTAGCGTCATCGAACCTTAAGTGTGTAGACCCTATGGGCTCGGGAGTCATGCAGACATGGCCGAGACAACTCTTCAGTCAATAACCAACAGCGGGATTTGGATACCCATGTTGGATCCCACATGCTCCACGATGATCTCATCGTATGAACCACGATGTCAAGGATTCAATCAATCCCATATACAATTCCCTTTGTCTATCGGTACGATACTTTCCCGAGATTCGATCATCGATATACCGATACCTCGTTCAATCTCGTTACCGGCAAGTCTCTTTACTCGTTTCGTAACACATCATCCCGTGATCAACTCCTTGGTCACATTGTGCACATTATGATGATGTCCTACCGAGTGGGCCTAGAGATACCTCCCCGTTACACGGAGTGACAAATCCCAGTCTCGATTCGTGCCAACCCAACAGACACTTTCGGAGATACCCGCAGTGCACCTTTATAGCCACCCAGTTACGTTGTGACGTTTGGTACACCCAAAGCATTCCTATGGTATCCAGGAGCTGCACAATCTCATGGTCTAAGGAAATGATACTTGACATTAGAAAAGCTTTAGCATACGAACTACACGATCTTGTGCTAGGCTTAGGATTGGGTCTTGTCCATCACATCATTCTCCTAATGATGTGATCCTGTTATCAACGACATCCAATGTCCATGGTCAGGAAACCGTAACCATCTATTGATCAACGAGCTAGTCAACTAGAGGCTTACTAGGGACATGGTGTTGTCTATGTATCCACACATGTATCTAAGTTTCCTATCAATACAATTCTAGCATGGATAATAAACGATTATCATGAAAAAGGAAATATAATAATAACTAATTTATTATTGCCTCTAGGGCATATTTCCAACAGTCTCCCACTTGCACTAGAGTCAATAATCCAGTTCACATCGCTATGTGATTAACACTCAAGGTCACATCCCCATGTGACTAACACCCAAAGAGTTTACTAGAGTCAATAATCTAGTTCACATTACCATGTGATTAACACTCAATGAGTTCTGGGTTTGATCATGTTATGCTTGTGAGACATGTTATAGTCAACAGGTCTGAACCTTTCAGATCCGTGTGTGCTTTACAAATCTCTATGTCATCTTGTAGATGCAGCTACCACGCTCTTTTTGGAGCTATTCCAAATAACTGTTCTACTATACGAATCCGGTTTACTACTTAGAATCATCCAGATTAGTGTCAAAGATTGCATCGATGTAACCCTTTACGATGAACTCTTTTACCACCTCCATAATCGAGAAAATTCCTTAGTCTACTAGTTACTAAGGATAACCTTGACCATTGTCCTATGATCCATTCCTAGATCACACTTGTACCCCTTGACTGACTCATGGCTTGGCAAACTTCATATGCGGTACACAACATAGCATACTTTAGAGCCTACGTCTAAAGCATAGGGGACGGCCTTCATCCTTTCTCTCTATTTTGCCGTGGTCAGGTCTTTGAGTTTTACTCAATACTCATACCTTATAGCACAGCCAAGAACTCCTTCTTTGCTGGTCTATTTTTGAACTCCTTCAAAATTTTGTCATGGTGTGCGTTCGTTTGAAAGTACTATTAAGCGATTTTGATCTATCCTTATAGATCTTGATGCTCAATGTTCAAGTAGCTTAATCCAGGTTTTCCATTGAAAAACACTTTTCAAATAACCCTATATGCTTTCCAGAAACTCTACATCATTTCTGATCAACAATAGTCAACAACATATACTCATCAGAAATTCTATAGTGCTCCCACTCACTTCTTTGGAAATACAAGTTTCTCATAAACTTTGTATAAACCCAAAATCTTTGATCATCTCATCAAAGCGTACATTCCAACTCCGAGATGCTTACTCCAGTCCTTAGAAGGGTTGCTGGAGCTTTGCATACTTGTTAGCATCTTTCAGGATTGTCAAAAAACTTCTGGTTTTATCACATACAACCTTTCCTCAAGAAAATCGTCGAGGAAACGATGTTTTGACATCCTATCTGCAAGATTTCATAAATAATGCAATAATTGCTAATATAATTCCAACAGACTCTTAGCATCGCTACGAGTGAGAAAGTCTCATTATAGTCAACTCCTTGAACTTGTCGGGAAACATCTTAACGACAAGTCGAGCTTTCTTAATGGTGACACTTACCATCACTGTCTGTCTTCCTTTTAAAATCCATCTGCACCCAACAGCCTTACGACCATCAAGTGGTTCTTTCAAAGTCCATACTTTCTTTTATACATGGATCCTCTCTCGGATTTTATGGCCTCGAGCCATTCTTCGGAATCTGGGCCCACCATCACTTCTCCATAGCTCGTAGGTTCATTGTTGTCTAGCAACATGACTTCCAAGACAGGATTATGTACCACTCTGAAGTAGTATGCATCCTTGTCGACCTATGAGGTTTGGTAGTGACTTGATCCGAAGTTTCATGATCACTATCATAAGCTTCCACTTCAATTGGTGTAGGTGCCACAGGAACAACTTCCTGTGCCCTTCTACACACTAGTTGAAGTGACGGTTCAATAACCTCATCAAGTCTACACCATCCTCCCACTCAATTCTTTCGAGAGAAACTTTTCCTCGAGAAAGGACCCGTTTCTAGAAATAATCACTTTTGCTTCCGGATCTGAAATAGGAGGTATACCCAACTATTTTTGGGTATTCTATGAAGATGCATTTATCCGCTTTGGGTTCGAGCTTATCAGCCTGAAACTTTTTCACATAAGCATCGCAGCCCCAAACTTTTAAGAAACGACAGCTTAGGTTTCTCTAAACCATAGTTCATACGGTGTCGTCTCAATGGAATTGTGTGGTGCCCTATTTAAAGTGAATGTGGTTGTCTTTAATGCCTAACCCATAAACGATAGTGGTAATTCGATAAGAGACATCATGGTATGCACCATATCCAATAGGGTGCAGTTGTGATGTTCGGACACACCATCACACTATGGTGGTCCAGGCGGTATTAGTTGTGAAACAATTTCCACAATGTCTTAATTGTGTGCCAAACTCGTAACTCAGATATTCATCTCTATGATCATATCATAAACATTTTATCATTTTGTCACGACGATCTTCAACTTCACTCTGAAATTACTTAAACCTTTCAATAATTCAGACTTGTGTTTCATCAAGTACATATACTCAGCATCTACTCAAATCATCTGTGGAGTAAGAACATAACGATATCCATTGCGTGCCTCAGCACTCATTGTACTACACACATCAAAATGTATTACTTCCAACAAGTTGCTTTCTTGTTCCATCTTACTGAAAACGAGGCCTTTCAGTCATCTTGCCCATGTGGTATGATTTGCATGTCTCAAGTGATTCAAAATCAAGTGAGTCCAAGCGATCCATCTGCATGGAGTTTCTTCATGCATATCTACCAATATGACTCAAATGGCAGTGCCACAAGTATGTGGTACTATCATTACTATCTTTTGGCATGAACATGTGTATCACTACGATCGAGATTCAATAAACCATTCATTTTTTGGTGCAAGACCATTGAAGGTATTATTCAAATAAACAGAGTAACCATTATTCTCCTTAAATGAATAACCGTGTGGCTATAAACATAATCCAATCATGTCTATACTCAACGTAAACAACAAATAACAATTATTTCGGTTTAACACCAATCCCGATGGTAGAGGGAGCGTGCGATGTTTGATCACATCAACCTTGGAAACACTTCCAACGCATATCGTCATCTCACCTTTAGCTAGTCTCCGCAGCCTTTTATTTCGAGTTACTAACGCTTAGCAACCGAACCGGTATTTATTACCCTCGTGCTACTAGGAGTACTAGTAAAGTACACAATAATATGACGTATATCCAAAATACTTATGTCGACCTTGCCAGTCTTCTCATCTACCAAGTATCTAGGGTAGTTCTGCTTCAGTGATCGTTCCTCATTATAGAAGCACTTAGTCTCGGGTTTGGTTCAACCTTGGGTTTCTTCACTAGAGCAGCAACTGATTTGCCGTCTCATGAAGTATCCCTTCTTTCCCTTGCCCTTCTTGAAACTAGTGGTTTTACTAACCATCAACAATTGATGCTCCTATTTGATTTCTACTTTCGCGGTGTCGTGAATAGCTCAAGGATCATCATATCTATCTCTGATATGTTATAGTTCATCACGAAGCTCTAGTAGCTTAGTGGCAGTGACTTTGGAGAACCATCACTATCTCATCTGGAAGATCAACTCCCACTCGATTCAAGCGATTGTAGTACTCTGAGCACATGCTCAACGATTGAGCTTTTCTCCTTAGTTTGCAGGCTTATGAAACTTGTCACAGGTCTCATACCTCTTGACGTGGGCACTAGCCTGAAATCCCAATTTCAGTCCTTGGAACATCTCACATGTTCTGCGATGTTTCAAAAACGTCTTCGGTGCCTCAATTCTAAACCATTTAGCATTACGCACTGAACTATCATGTAGTCATCAAAACGTGTATGTCAGATGTTCGCAACATCCACAACCGACGCTCGAGGTTCAGCTCACTAAGCGGTGCATTAAGGACATAATCCTTCTGCGCAGCAATGAAGACAATCCTCAATTTACGGACCCAGTCCGCATAATTGCTACTATCAACTTTCAACTAAATTTTCTCTAGGAACATATCTAAAATAGTAGAACTAAAGCGTAAGCTACGACATAATTTGCAAAATCCTTTTGACTATGTTCATGATAATTAAGTTCATCTGATTATTTAATGAACTCCCACTCAGATAGGCATCCCTCTAGTCATCTAAGTGATACATGATCCGAGTCAACTAGGCCGTGTCCGATCATCACATGAGACGGACTAGTCATCATTGGTGAACATCTTCATGTTGATCGTATCTTCTATACGACTCATGTTTGACCTTTCGGTCTTCCGTGTTCCGAGGCCATGTCTGTACATGCTAGGCTCGTCAAGTCAACCTAAGTGTATTGCATGTGTAAATCTGGCTTACACCCATTGTATTCGAACGTTAGAATCTATCACACCCGATCATCACGTGGTGCTTCGAAACAACGAACCTTCGCAGCGGTGCACAGTTAGGGGGAACACTTTCTTGAAATTATTGCGAGGGATCATCTTATTTAAGCTACCGTCGTTCTAATCAAATAAGATGTAAAACATGATAAACATCACATGTAATCAAATAGTGACATGATATGGCCAATATCATTTTGCTCCTTTTGATCTCCATCTTCGGGGCGCCATGATCATCATCGTCACCGGCATGACACCATGATCTCCATCATCATGATCTCCATCATCGTGTCTTCATGAAGTTGTCTCGTCATCTATTACTTCTACTACTATGGCTAACGGTTTAGCAATAAAGTAAAGTAATTACATGAAGTTTATGTTGACACGCGGGTCATAAATAAATTAAGACAACTCTTATGGCTCCTGTCGGTTGTCATACTCATCGACATGCAAGTCGTGATTCCTATTACAAGAACATGATCAATCTCATACATCACATATATCATTCATCACATCCTTTTGGCCATATCACATCACACGGCATATGCTGCAAAAACAAGTTAGACGTCCTCTAATTGTTGTTGCAAATGTTTACATGGCTGCTATAGGTTTCTTAGCAAGAACGTTTCTTACCTACGCCAAAACCACAACGTAAAATGCCAATTTCTATTTACCCTTCATAAGGACCCTTTTCATCGAATCCGATCCGACTAAAGTGGGAGAGACAGACACCCGCTAGCCACCTTATGCAACTAGTGCATGTCAGTCGGTGGAACCTGTCTCACGTAAGAGTACGTGTAAGGTCGCTCCGGGCCGCTTCATCCCATGATGCCGCCGAATCAAGATAAGACTAGTAACGGCAAGTAAATTGACAAAATCGACGCCCACAACAACTTATGTTCTACTCGTGCATAGAAACTACGCATAGACCTAGCTCATGATGCCACTGTTGGGGATCGTAGCAGAAATTTAAAATTTTCTACGCATCACCAAGATCAATCTATGGAGTAATCTAGCAATGAGGGGAAGGGGAGTGCATCTACTGTAACACCCCGGATATAACTTTCCCAATTTGTACTCCAACTCTTGCCGTTTCCGGCGTTAAGTTATATTTATTTCCTCGGGTTCGGGTTTTTGTCTCCATGTGTTGTTGTCATTGTCATGTGTCTCATATCATGTCATCATGTGCATTGCATTTGCATACGTGTTCGTCTCATGCATTCGAGCTTTTTCCCCGTTGTCCGTTTTGCATTCCGGCGCTTCGTTCTCCTCCGGTGGTCATTTCTAGCTTTCTTTCGTGTGTGGGGATTAAACATTTCCGGATTGGACCGAGACTTGCCAAGCGGCCTTGGTTTACTACCGGTAGACCGCCTGTCAAGTTTCGTATCATTTGGACTTCGTTTGATACTCCAACGGTTAACCGAGGGACCGAAAAGGCCTCGTGTGTGTTACAGCCCAACCCTCCAATTTGGCCCAAATACCCACCTAACTCTACTCCATCATCTAGAGCGTTCGATCACGATCGCGTGGACGAAAACTGCACCTCATTTGGACTCTCCTAGCTCCCCCTATGCCTATATATACACACCCCCATTCCAAATTCGCGGATCCTCATCCTCCTAACCCTAAAAAAATCTCCTCGCCGCCGCCGGACATGTCCGCCGCCTAACCAGACACGTCCGGCCGCCACAGCCGCCCAATCGCGTGCCGCCATGTGGGGGCGTGCCCACTTCGCCGTGCCGCCGCCCGTGCGGGCCCGCCAGGCCCAAGGCCGGCCCCCGCGAGCCCGCGAGCCGAGCCGTCTC
>NC_057794.1:325481531-325483817 GCF_018294505.1 Triticum aestivum
CCCGGTGCCATCGTCGCCTCGCCGCCTCCGCGGGCCACTGCCACCGTCGTCCGGCCACTCCGGCGACCGGATCTGGCCGGCCCCGGCCTCCTCCGACCTCCCCGGCGCCGCCCCGCATCCCCCTCCGGCGAACTCCGGCCAGATCCCGGCGATCCTCGACTTCCGCGCCAAAGTCAACCCTAGATCCGGTGGTAAAATTCGGCTAAGTCCTCAGAATTCTCAGTTCAAGTGCTCATGTTCACGGCTCCGTAACTTTGCATCCGTAGCTCCGATTCATGCATATAGCATATCAAAATGTTCATCTCAGAGAGTACATCATTTCATTCCATTGCATCATTTTCATTTGAGTTCATCTTGATGCTCGAGATGCTGTTAGAAGAGGGCTACTTGAGTTAATTGTCAGATCTGCTACCCCGTTTAGCACTTTTGTCATTTTTGCCATGATTATTGTGTGCATGTTATGCCCGTGTGCTCTACATATGTTTTGTTAAGGGTTTTGTCATCTTTCCAGAGGTGCAACCCATTTATTTTTAGGATGTGTGTGGTGACTAGTGCAAGCTTGCAAAGTGGTGCACTTGCTAATTCTGTTTTCAAGGACTTAGTGATTTCACTAAGTCCTGGAGCTGTTTATCTCATGTTGCCATATGTTCATGTTGTTTCCTAGTGATCCGTGCCTCTTTTGAGGATGATCAGTAAAGATGTTTTGTTAATATTGTAGTGCTCTATCCATCCATGTCTTTGTTTGCAATTATGGAGCACCCTAGCTTGAGTCAATCGAGCTCTACTTTTGCTACTTTGTGAATCTGGGCAGATTGCCAACTTGTTTGCAATTTTGCCGGTGATGTTGTAGTTGATCCGTGCATGCTATGCTATTGTTCTGCCATGTCTAGCTTGCATTTTGTGCCTTCTTGATGGGTGTATGCTTGTCTTGCCATGACTTGCACCATAGTGAGTGCATCGAGCTCGTAAACATGCCTACTTGAGTTATATTTCAGCATGTGTTAGTTTTCACTAAGTATGAAAACTGATTATGTTTTTGCTATGTTCACATGCTTGCAATTGTATTTTCTGATCCCTTTTGGCTCAAGGTCACTAAGGGACTTTTATTAAGATCTTTGAGTAGCTCCATGCCATGCTTTACTTTGCCATGTTCAGGTCCTGTAGCATGTAGTTTTGTTGCTCCGAAGAGGGCTACCTGATCTGAAATTCCAGAGAAGTGTTAATTTCACTATGTCTGAAATCTGTTTGTCATATGCATTTTTGCCATGCTTGTTTGAACCTGTTAATGGATGAATTGGCCGTAGCTCAGTGCTAGACTTTTGTTAAGCATCTTGTGTGCATCCCTGCCATGTATTTTGTTGTCATGTTTGGGTGCTGTAGCATGTTCATTTCGTTGCATTTAGATGCCTACTTGCTGTAAATCGCAGACCGGTGTCATTTTTGAATCGCTTGCCATTTCCAAACCGTAGCTCCGATTCCGGTGTTCTTTATATCGTTTTCAAGCGATTTCATCTCGTCTTTCCAGTGGCACACTTGGTTTTCCAAGTTGATGCCAGGTTCATGCTTTTCCTGTCATATCTTGTATTTTGCATCCCGCATCGCATCCCGCATAGCATATCATCATTGCATCATATCGCTTGATCCTTGCACGTGGTTGATTGTATCCTTGTTGCTTGTTTGTCTTGTTTGGGTAGAGCCAGGAGACGAGTTCGCTAACGAGGAGCCCGTTGAGTTTGCTTTCGAGGATCCAGTCAACTCTGACAACTGTGCAGGCAAGATGATCATACCCTCGAAATCACTACTATCTTTGCTATGCTAGTTTGCTCGCTCTTTTGCTATGCCAATGCTACGATGCCTACCACTTGCTTGCAAGCCTCCCAAATTGCCATGTCAATCCTCTAACCCACCATGTCCTAGCAAACCGTTGATTGGCTATGTTACCGCTTTGCTCAGCCCCTCTTATAGCGTTGCTAGTTGCAGGTGAAGATTGAAGGCCGTTCCTCGTAGGAACATTTATTTACTTATTGGGATATCATTATATTATCTTGTTATCTTAATGCATCTATATACTTGGTAAAGGGTGGAAGGCTCGGCCTCTCGCCTGGTGTTTTGTTCCACTCTTGCCACCCTAGTTTCTGTCATATCGGTGTTATGTTCCCGGATTTTGCGTTCCTTACGCGGTTGGGTTATAATGGGAACCCCTTGATAGTTCGCCTTGATTAAAGCTTTTCCAGCAATGCCCAACCTTGGTTTTACCATTTGCCACCTAGCCTTTTCTTTCCCTTG
>NC_057794.1:325484180-325491507 GCF_018294505.1 Triticum aestivum
TGCTTATCTGAGTGTGCCCTGAGAAAGAGATATGTGCAGCTCCTATCGGGATTTGTCGGCACATTCGGGCGGTGTTGCTGGTCTTGTTTTAACCTGTCGAAGTGTCTTGAATTACCGAGATACCGAGTCTGATCGGAACGTCTTGGGAGGAGGTCTATTCCTTCGTTGACCGTAAGAGCTTGTCATGGGCTAAGTTGGGACTCCCCTGTAGGGATTTGAACTTTCGAAAGCCGTGCCCGCGGTTATGGGCAGATGGGAATTTGTTAATGTCCGGTTGTAGATAACTTGAACCTTAACTTAATTAAAATGAATCAACTGAGTGTGTTACCGTGATGGCCTCTTCTCGGCGGAGTCCGGGAAGTGGACACGGTGTTGGAGTAATGTTTGCGCAGGATGCTCTCTAGTTTCTCGCTCGCGCTTTGCCTCCTCTTCTCGCTCTCCTTTGCGAATAAGTTAGCCACCATATATGCTAGTCGCTTGTTGCAGCTCCACATATATTTACCTTGCCTTACCTATAAGCTTAAATAGTCTTGATCGGGAGGGTGCGAGATTGCTGAGTCCCTGTGGCTCACAAATTACTATTACACCAGATGCAGGGCCTGATGATTCCGCTCCAGGAGACGTGTATGAGCTCAAGTGGGAGTTCGACGAAGACTCTCAACGCTACTATGTTTCCTTTCCCGATGATCAGTAGTGGTGCCCAGTTGGGGGTGATTGGGACCATTGTCGCATGTTGGGTTCTCTTTTATTTTGGCGCCGTAGTCGGGCCATGAGTGTTTGGATGATGTAATTTATTTGTGTACTTGATTGACGTGGCGAGTGTAAGCCAACTATGTTATCTCCCCTTTATTATGCATATTACATGGGATGTTGTGAAGATTACCTAACTTGCGACATATGCCTTCAATGCGATTATGCCTCTAAGTCGTGCCCCGACACGTGGGAGATATAATCGCATCGAGGGTGTTACATCTACATACCCTTGTAGATCACTAAGCGGAAGCGTTGCAAGAACGCGGATGAGGTAGTCGTACTCGTGGCGATTCAGATCGCGGTCGATTCTGATCTAAGCGCCGAACAACGGTGCCTCCGCGTTCAACACACGTGCAGCCCAGTGACGTCGCCCATGCCTTGATCTAGCAAGGAGAGAGGGAGAGGTTGGGGAAGACTCTGTCCAGCAGTAGCACGACGGCGTGGTGTTGGTGGAGGAGCGCGGGACTCTAGCAGGGCTTCGCCAAGCACTACGAGAGACGAGGAGGGAGAGAGGTAGGGCTGCGCCAAGAGGGAGATGATCTCCTATGTCTGGCAGCCCCAAAAACCCCCAATATATATAGGGGAAGGGGAGGGGCTGCGCCCCCATCTAGGGTTCCATCCCTAGGGGTGGCGGCAGCCCCCAAAACCCATCTAGGGTGCGGCCAAGGGGGGAAAGAGAGGGGGGCGCCCTAGGGTGGGCCTTAAGGCCCATCTGGACCTAGGGTTTGCCCCCTTCCCACTCTCCACGCGCCTTGGGCCTTGGTGGGGGGCGCACCAGCCTACCTGGGGCTGGTCCCCTCCCACACTTGGCCCACACAGCCTTCTGGGGCTGGTGGCCCCACCTGGTGGACCCCCGGGACCCTACCGGTGGTCCCAGTACGTTACCGATAGCACCCGAAACTTTTCTGGTGACCAAAACGGGACTTTCCATACATAAATCTTTACCTTCGGACCATTCCGGAACTCCTCGTGACGTCCGGGATCTCATTTGGGACTCTAAACAACATTCGGTAACTGCGTACATACTTTCCCTATAACCCTAGCGTCATCGAACCTTAAGTGTGTAGACCCTACGGGCTCGGGAGTCATGCAGACATGGCCGAGACAACTCTCCGGTCAATAACCAACAGCGGGATCTGGATACCCATGTTGGCTCCCACATGCTCCACGATGATCTCATCGGATGAACCACGATGTCAAGGATTCAATCAATCCCGTATACAATTCCCTTTGTCTATCGGTACGAATCGTATGATACTTGCCCGAGATTCAATCATCGGTATCCCGATACCTCATTCAATCTCATTACCGGCAAGTCTCTTTACTCGTTCCGTAACACGGCATCCCGTGTTCAACTCCTTGGTCACATTGTGCACATTATGATGATGTCCTACCGAGTGGGCCCAGAGATACCTCCCCGTTACACGGAGTGACAAATCCTAGTCTCGATTCGTGCCAACCCAACTGACACTTTCGGAGATACCCGCAGTGCACCTTTATAGCCACCCAGTTACGTTGTGACGTTTGGTACACCCAAAGCATTCCTACGGTATCCGGGAGCTGCACAATCTCATGGTCTAAGCAAATGATACTTGATATTAGAAAAGCTTTAGCATACGAACTACACGATCTTGTGCTAGGCTTAGGATTGGGTCTTGTCCATCACATCATTCTCCTAATGATGTGATCCCGTTATCAACGACATCCAATGTCCATGGTCAGGAAACCGTAACCATCTATTGATCAACGAGCTAGTCAACTAGAGGCTTACTAGGGACATGGTGTTGTCTATGTATCCACGCATGTATCTGAGTTTCCTATCAATACAATTCTAGCAAGGATAATAAACGATTATCATGAACAAGGAAATATAATAATAACTAATTTATTATTGCCTCTAGGGCATATTTCCAACACCTAGGCCATATCTGCATATGCTAGCCTCGTCAAGTTTAATCCGAGTATTCTGCGTGTGCAAAACCGGCTTGCACCCGTTGTATGTGAACGTAGAGCTTATCACCTTCAACAAGGACCAGGCGTAGTCACACTCGATTCAACTAAAGCTGGAGAAACAGACACCCACTAGCCAACTGTGTGCGAAGCACGTCGGTAGAACCAGTCTCGCGTAAGCGTATGCGTAATGTCGGTCTGGGCCGCTTCATCCAACAATGCCGCTGAATCAAGAACCAACTACTGACGGCAAGCAATATGTATATAACCACGCCCACAACTCCTTTGTGTTATACTCGTGCATATGACATCTACGCATAAACCTGGCTCTGAAACCACTGTTGGAGAACGTAGTAATTTCAAAAAAATTCCTACGCACATGCAAGATCATGGTGATGCATAGCAATGATAGGGGAGAGTATCGTCTACATACCCTTGTAGACCGTAAGCGGAAGCGTTATGACAACGCGGTTGATGTAGTCGTACGTCTTCACGATCGACCGATCCTAATACCGAAAGTACGACACCTCCGTGATCTGCACACGTTCGGCTCGGTGACGTCCCACGAACTCATGATCCAGCAGAGTGTCGAGGGAGATCTTCGTCAGCACGATGACGTGATGACGACGATGATGATGCTACCAGAACAGGGCTTCACCTAAGCACCGCTACGATATGACCGATGTGGATTATGGTGGAGGGGGGCTCCGCACACGGCTAAGAGATCAATGATCAACTTGTGTGTCCATGGGGTGCCCCCCTCCCCCGTATATAAAGGAGTGGAGGAGGGGGAGGGCCGGCCCTCTACTATGGCGCGCCCTGGGGAGTCCTACTCCCACCGGGAGTAAGATTCCCCCCTTCCATGTAGTAGGAGTAGGAGAGAAGGAAAGGGAAAAGAGAAGATAAGGAAGGAGAGGGCGCCGCCCCTCCCCCTAGTCCAATTCGGACTAGGCCTTGGGGGGCGTGCAGCCTCCCCTCTCTCTTTCCCCTAAAGCCTAATAAGGCCCATATACTCTCCGGCGAATCCCCGTAACTCCCCGGTACTCCGATAAGTACCCGAACCGCTCAGAGCCTTTCCGATGTCCGAATATAGCCTTCCAATATATCGATCTTTACGTCTCAAACATTTTGAGACTCCTCGTCATGTCCCTGATCTCATCCGGGACTTCGAACAACCTTCGGTACATCAAAACACATAAACTCATAATACCGATCGTCACCGAACGTTAAGCGTGCGGACCCTACGGGTTCGAGAACTATGTAGACATGACCGGGACATGTCTCCGGTCAATAACCAATAGCGGAACCTGGATGCTCATATTGGCTCCTACATATTCTATGAAGATCTTTATCGGTCAAACCGCATAACACCATACGTTGTTCCCTTTGTCATCGGTATGTTACTTGCCCGAGATTCGATCGTCGGTATCTCAATACCTAGTTCAATCTCGTTACCGGCAAGTCTCTTTACTCGTTCTGTAATGCATCATCCTGCAACTAACTCATTAGTTACATTGCTTGCAAGGCTTATAGTGATGTGCATTACCGAGAGGGCCCAGAGATACCTCTCCGACAATCAGAGTGACAAATCCTAATCTTGATCTATGTCAACTCAACAAGTACCATCGGAGACACCTGTAGAGCACCTTTATAATCACCCAGTTATGTTGTGACGTTTGGTAGCACACAAAGTGTTCCTTCGGTATTCGGGAGTTGCATGATCTCATAGTCATAGGAACATGTATAGTTATGGAGAAAGCAATAGCAACAAACTAAACGATCATCGTGCTAAGCTAACGGATGGGTCAAGTCAATCACATCATTCTCTAATGATGTGATCCCGTTAATCAAATGACAACTCATGTCTATGGTTAGGGAACATAACCATCATTGATTCAACGAGCTAGTCAAGTAGAGGCAAACTAGTGACAATTTGTTTGTCTATGTATTCACACATGTATTAAGTTTTCGGTTAATACAATTCTAGCATGAATAATAAACATTTATCATGATATAAGGAAATATAAATAACAACTTTATTATTGCCTCTAGGGCATATTTCTTTCAAGAGCATCCTCCACCTCCACCGAGCGACTGTTGTCGATCTTGAACAGGGCCCTCATGACTGCAATAGCCTCTTCTGGCAGCTGTCCCTTGAACCTGTTTGCGAACTGCTCCAGAGCGCGCTCCTTCATGTCCTTGCCATCCTGGACAATACCTATTCGCATCAAAGCATCCAGAACCGAGAAGTTCATACTCGGCTCCAAGATGGATCGTATTGAGCATGAGTGGCTACTCCACAACACTTGATTGTTGTGCCTATGTCATGCTCTTTATTTTATTTGGACTATTTTGTGTTTTTGAATTTGAATAATTTGATTTGCAAACTTTAAATTTGTAATATCCATGAATTATGTGAACCTTGATTATTAAGTTGGAATTCAATATATGTGCAAATATGTAGTTGAAATGTTGCATGTAAACAAAAAACTTAGAACAATTGATGAATGAAATTTTTTAGGGAGTTAAATTTGAAGGATTCGGCTCAAATCATTTTTATTTAACTCGTCAAATATAAAATGTTAAGGTATACAGGTCGAGGAGCGAAATTATAAGTGACCTGCAAGGGATGTCCTTAGCATGGCTAGTCCTTAGACAATAAGACAATAGACACAGCATAATGATGTTCAAAGTATTCTCTTCGAGGATTCTCTGGTCTGGTTTCTCCAATCAGCACCTATCTAGGGAGCGTTCGGTTTCCCACTGCTCCTATAACTCCGCTCCCGGAGCGGACAAGATTTCAGCTTATTTTGGCGGAGCTGGTAAAACCGAGCTCCACAACTCCTCGGAGCGGATCGATTCCGAACAGGGCCCTAGTCGATCCACGTCTCCTGCACTTGGGTATTATAGATCCCTTGTGCCTTCGTCAAGATTTTTGAAATTTGACCAGGACTCGACGGACATCTCAGAAGATCACAGTTTTTCTCCTCACAGAAGCTCCAAGCTGTGGTGTTTTACTTTTATTACCAGGTGACCACTGAAGTATCTCCATCCAGGCGGCACCATGTCGGCAGTGGCAGACCGGTTCAGGGAGCTACCGGTTGGAAATCCACCATTCGTCAATGCTTTTAGATTCGTGCGGTTGGACCCCACAAAATTTCTTTTTCCCCACCGATTCCAGGATACGAGACCATGCAATACAAGATGGAGCCCACGTCTCGATCCCGCACATCCCACGAACCCACGCCCCCAGTCTGCCTCGCCTCCTCTCACCCATGGCCGGCGCCACCACGCTCGTCCTCTCCCTCATGGCCGCCGGCGCCGTTCCTCTTCGCGCCCAGCTTCTCACCTGGACGGCCCCCGACCCCGCGGCCGCCCCCGCCGTCCGGGCCGCCGTCTGGACGTCACTGTCGGACGCCGTCATGGGCGACGGCGCCGACCAGCCACCCCGCCGCTGGATCCTCCTTCCCCGGCCGGCCATGGCGACCACCACGCGTACAAGTACAAAAGCCCTCATGGTCCAATGAGATCCAGCGAGACAGGTTCGTCCCCATCTAGCCCGGTCAGCTCTCGTACCCTGCATCAACCAGATCCCGTGGGCGTCGGGGTGACCTGCTCCGGCGAGGTTCCTCGATCCCGCCCGCCACAAGCCCGTCCACGGGCAGCCGTGCTCGCCTTTGGTGGCTACGTGCAGCACGGGCACCACGGCGGGGCACCGCGCACCGTTGTCGCCGGATCTGGCGACTCCAAGCCTGACCGCCATTGGATCTGGTTAGTCATGAATCATCTCTCCTAACCTCTCTCCATATCATGATTTCGGTTTTATTTTTCATGATTTCAAAATTCCTTGTTTCTCTACCAGATCATCGGCCTCCTGCATCTTCAGTTTCAGATATTTGATTGTTTGTGCAGAGGGCATGTGTTACACTTTTCTGAAAGAGAACCAAGAGTGAATCAATTTCAGAAATCAAGTTACATCTATGTACCTGTGTGTGTAGCTGAGTTGTGCAAGATATGTGAAATTTATATTTCAATCTGTAACTTGTTATTTGAGTGAAATATGTATTGAAATAGTTGTTTCAATATAAATTGAAATTCTTTGTGCCACTTTTGGAGTGTTGAATTTCAAGCTTTTTTGAAAAATATGAAATTTTAATAACTGAAATCATCTTTTAAAGAAATTGAAATTATATTATCTCACTCATTTATTTGAAATGAACGGATTTTACTCTTAATATCTGTAACTTGTTATTTCAGTGAGATATGTATTGAAATAGCTGTTTCAATATAAATTGAAATTGTTTGTGCCACTTTTAGAATGTTGAATTTCAATCTTCTTTGAAAAAAAATGAAATTTTAATAACTGAAATCATCTTTTAAAGAAATTGAAATTTTATTATCTCACTCTGTTATTTGAAATGAACGGATTTGACTCGGTTTATTGGTATCTGTAACTTGTTATTTCAGTGAGAAATGTATTGAAATAGCTGTTTCAATACAAATTGAAATTGTTTTTGCCACTTTTGGAATGTTGAATTTCAATCTTCTTTGAAAAAAATGAAATTTTAATAACTGAAATCATCTTTTAAAGAAATTGAAATTTTATTATCTCACTCTGTTATTT
>NC_057794.1:325491856-325495351 GCF_018294505.1 Triticum aestivum
TTTGTACCACTTTTAGAATGTTAAATTTCAATCTTCTTTGCAAAAAAAATGAAATTTTAATAACTGAAATCATCTTTTAAAGAAATTGAAATTTTATTATCTCACTCTGTTATTTGAAATGAACGGATTTCACTCTGTTTATTAGTATCTGTAACTTGTTATTTCAGTGAGAAATGTATTGAAATAGCTGTTTCAATACAAATTGAAATTGTTTTTGCCACTTTTGGAATGTTGAATTTCAATCTTCTTTGAAAAAAATGAAATTTTAATAATTGAAATCATCTTTTAAAGAAATTGAAATTATATTATCTCACTCTGTTTTTTGAAATGAACAAATTTGAAATTTATTAGAAGTAGTTTCTTGTAAGTGAGTGAAGTTTTATAAGTTTTAATTTTAAATATTAATTTAAAAGATTTCAAATCAATTTAGAGTGAGAGAGGTTGATCATTTGAAAAAAATGGAGTACGTACTTATGTATGTGTGTGAAGAGAGACTTGCCTCAGGTGGCTGTGTACAGCGAGGGGCGTGAATGATATCACGTGGGTGGGCTCGGCTGGTCAAATCACATGGGTGGGCCCAAACTGATGAAATACAGTGGCTGAAATGAAGAAAACAGTGGAATACAAAGATACAACTTAGTACAGCTTTTGAGGTGGCAGGACTCTATTGGCTGTGTAAAAAGAGGTTTGCGGGGCACATGCACATTAACCATTGGTGTGTCCGTCAGATGTTGGCACTGCTCATGCACAGGCACAGCATTCATCACGGGCATTTAGTTTGCTGCATAAATTCAGCCCACAATGGAATGGCACCTAAAGTCTGAGAGCATTTCCCTTCGCCAACAATGGCAAGATTCCTCTCCTGCTTTCTGGCTCAGGCTCTCCTAATCCTAGTAGCAACGTTGGTCACTTCGAAGGCCACAGAGGAAGGCCGAGCTCGCTCCTGCTACACGCCACCGGTGCCAACTCCGGCGTCTTCTGGCCAACGTGACCAGACCCCAGCAGCATCAGTGGGACTTCTTGGTTCGAGATCACCACTAGAAGCTCCGCCGCCGCCAGAACCACACCGTCTCCGCCACCGGTACCCGAGGGGGGCTCCACCCGAACAGCCGCCTCCGCCACCACCACTCTCGCCGCCACCGCCGCCACCACGATTCTCGCCTCCGCCTCCGCCATCGCCACTCTCGCCGCCACTTAATTAGCACTTTCACTTCCCCGCATTGCCATATTTCTCAGCATCACCACGTTGTATCTGCACTTTACATGTTTTAAGCTAGTTTTCGGAGCAATGTAACACTATGGATTTTTATCTTCCTTTGCCCAGTGAGAAATTTTTCGAGCCAGTGAGGATATCGAAGTATTCTCTCGATTTTTTTGTTTGCCTGCCCAAGTGCCCGAGTACTTCAGGGCAGAAAACCTTGACCTTGGGTTTCTACATGGCCAAACGCTGGATGCGTTGACGCGACAGCTCGATCATCTTTCACAGCTGTAAACTCAGGCCATGATTCCCGAACAAATGCAAGTCAAGTCAACTACTCCAAGTTTTCAGTATAAGTTCGGCTGATGCGACTGTTCTTCAAGCTCTTCGCCGTCTTGGCCATCATGGCTGCTCTGTCGGCCACAAATGTGCCGTCGCTAGTTGGTGTATGGGGGAGGACGCCGGGGAGAGCCCCACCTTCGCCGAGGTCGTCCCCGCGTAGGAGTTCCGCGAAACCGACTCGTCCCAGGCCACCGCCTCCGCCACCGGCGCAGAAGGGCAGAGTGAGGCCACTGCGTTCACCGCCCCCGCCTCCACCACCACCACCACCACCACCGCCACCACCATATCGCCAACGAGGCGTCCGCCCTACGCAGTCTCCTGCACTACCACTACCGTGCCACTAGATCTAGGTTTCGACTTAATCTTGTATCCATTTTGCTTATGATTTGCGAAGACCTTGATCTGGACATGTTAATCTTGGACGATGCTTCGGTGCCTATGACATGTGGATCCAACAGGTGACTGACCCACATGTCAGTGACCCAAAGGCAGGTGCCTTTAAGCCACCGAAGCTGCGTCCGTTAATCTTTGACGCATCTTTGAAAAAAAAAAGGTTGTTATCTGATTAAAGAAGGTTTGTCATGTATTTAAAAACGTGTTTACATGTTTACAATAAAAGTATTCGTCCCAATTTTGGACTAGCGTTCTTTAAGTTTAAGATATTTCTAAAAAAGTGTTTACATGTTTACAATAAAAGTATTCGTCCCAATTTTGGACTAGCGTTCTTTAAGTTTAAGATATTTCCTTATCAGTTCTGTAAAAAGAGTATAGGGTGGTCATAATACAAGGTTTTTGGAAGATTGGTGGGTTGATGACAAGGCACCTAAATTGCTTACCCTATATCACATTAACTGAAGCTATTGATAAAGGTGGAGTGGGTTCAGATTCAGAAGAATTCTATATGGGAAGTTTTCGGATCTGTGGAATAGTTTAAAACATAATCTAAAGAGGTTGAAATGGGATCTAGTAAAGATAAAATCAGATGGATGTTGACAACTCACAATTTTTTGTCAAGTCTCTTTACAGGAAATTAATTGAACATCTATGTAACTTTCCTAAAAAAACTCTTTGCAAGGTCGGAGTACCTACTAAGATCAAAGATTTTCTTTGGCTTATGGTTAGAAAAAACTATCTCACTAACGATAACCTACTTAGGAGTGGGTGAGCTGGAAACAAAATGGGCATTTTCTATGGCATGGATGAAACAATAAACCATCTGTTTTTTTAATCCTCTATTGCTAATTTTGTCTGAGAGTTTGCTGAAATGTACTTTTAGTTTAAATTCTACTCTAACTGCACTGAATGATTGTTTTGGAATCTGGATTGGAAGTTTTCTAAAGAATGAGAAAAAGTTAGTGTGCTGTCTTTTGGTCTATTTGGAGATGCAACAATGATGTGATATTTGAGGAAAAGAAACTTATCAATGATCCTATTATCCTCATCAAACTGATTTGTTACTAGATTAATGTTGGTCCATTTTATAGTTAAAGGAGAGAAATAGAAGGGTATTGATGCTGGGAGCAGGACATCTCGAGCGGGTGCAAATGAAGTATATCGTTCGTCCCAAGGCTGGAGACATGGTGTTCTAAGGATAGTGGCTAAAAACGAAAGTTTCTAGGCCACGTGTTTTTTATGTTGTCCTTAACCTCGTGCAAGAAGTTCCTGCACTAGTTGTCCTCATGGAGTAGCTCTTTATTCTTTATCCTACATCACTTATTTTACCCTTGGACTTATTGTTCTTTAACCCTTGTTATCATGTAGCTTTTTTTACTGACATGTGGAGTCTGGCTTGAATGATGTGGTATGATGGTATTTGAATCGGAGTCTGCCTCTCTTTAGGTGGTTATGTTGGTAGTTTGATCCCTAAGCTTTGTTTTTTAAGATGCTAGTAGTTTGTATTAGGGCCCTGAATTGTTTGGTTTGTTTAATAGAGATTAGAGGGGTGGCCCCTCTTT
>NC_057794.1:325495741-325505397 GCF_018294505.1 Triticum aestivum
ACACACACACCCAAAAAAATCATATGTTTGCATACAAGCTTCATTTGAACATAAATTTGAAACTTGATCTAATGTACATTTCAAATTCAATTTTGCAGAATAAAATTATTCGTGTTGATCGAGGGTACGTATTAGTGGTAACATGTTAGTGCAAGGATAGAACATCTAGCTAATATCCTAAACTAAGAACATCATCCCTACAATGGCTCCCATAAGAAAAACTGATGTTGTTGATCTAGAGAGTATGAACCAAATCATAATAGTAACTATGAGTATAAGGCATAGTTTCTTAAATTTCCTTATCTGGGTTGCTCCTCGTTGATTTGGGTTTGCATCTCACTGATTTGGACTTGCTTCTCACATGTGTCTATCAATGCTTCATCTATCTTCTCTCTCAGTGGTCGATATCGATCATTTAGTTTACGTAAATATTTACGAGATCAACCCATATTCATGTGTTGCAAGAGAATCCTATCTCTATGTGTGTATAGATAATCATGTGAGCAACGAGAACATATGTCAAATTATAAACATAGAGGGGTTTATGTTACCTTGCTTCCACGACTAGCACAAGTAAAGAAGTCTCAATTTAGATTCCTAGGTTTGTGTGAGGTTCTTTAAACAATGGAAAATTTGCGTCAACAAAGTAGCATGAGTTGCCCACCAGATTTTGGTGGTGGTGGTGGGGGGGGGGGTGGAGGATGTCACGTGTGCAGACCACAACACCTAGGAGCTTGGGAGCCCCTTTTTGATTCGATTAGGGACGAAGAAACGATCGAACTTCACACAGATGCACCAGGAGTTTTAACCCGGTTCGGGCCGTTGCGAAGAGTGAAAGCCTATGTCCTACTTGGTTGTTTTTGATGTATTGAAGTTTAGAATAGGGGTACAAGTGCTCCAATTCTGTTCCGGGATTGTCATGGCTAGGAAAGGGGAATGAGTATGAACTAACTAGCTTGCAGTTTTTCAGAATCCCTTCTCACTATGTAGCTCGAGCTCCCGTTTTATAGTTCAAGAGGAAGCCACGGTAGTTACAAGGTAATAAATGGGGCATTTATGCCATTGGGGGACAATGCACTATGGCAGGGCACGCCAAGTGTTGTTCTGCCAGTCTTGCCGGGAGCGGACGCATGTCCCATCCGTCGTTGTTGACTTTGGTGTCCTCCATTGTTCCGCACACCATGAGGTGGCTTGCATGCGCAGGAACCTTGCAGGGCGTAGTCATGCACGAAACTTGGTCGCCAAGGAGGCTTGTGCATGCATGCCAGCTTAGGGCATCTCCAATAGTTTGTATGTTAGTTTGTTGGTAAAATATGTCATGTCATCAACCAACACCTTAACATACAACAACTTCAATGGGTTGTATCTAGTTTGCCCAATAGGATGTGAGATAATAAATGGGGTGCTCTCTCATTCTATATTGGAGCTTGTGCAATGGGTGTTGGTTCATGTACATACAACCTTCCTCTCTTTCCTCATTTATTGTATGACACATCATCAAAAATCCTATATGGCAAAGTCTACCAACAACTATCTTACAACCATTGAAGATGCCCTTACTCCACCCTATGGTTTGGTGCTACAAGCCTAGTCTGCCACCCTGTGAGCCGTCCCATCCCGTGCATGCCATCCACTAGGTCATTGGCGGGGCTCTGGGTGCTCACAGGAGACGAGTAGCGAGGTTGGGCTCCTAGGAGGGGAACCCATCCCCGGCGAAAAACTTGGCCTTGGCGTAGTTGGTGCTGCCAAACAAACCGCTCTCCAGTGTTCTCATCTTGTTGGCGCGAGCCTTCATAAAAAATGGTTTCCTGTGGCCTTAGTCTTGATGAAGATTTGCATCCCATCCGAGGAGGGCATGGGCTTGGTCACGTAGGCCAGCAACCTAAGTTGCCTGTCGTTGGGGCTGCTATAGCACGCAAGATGGTCCGTGGGGAGTCCAGTCTTCACGAGGCCGACAAAGGGCCCCGCCTTCCATGGTGTACGATTTGTGAGCGCATCTAACGGAGGTGCTGCTGCAGTGCGATGATTTTGCAGACATGGGGTGCGTTGTGGCCAAGTCAACAAGAGTGACAGGGAGCTCGGCTACGGCGGTGGTGAAGGAGCCTGATTCCAGTGCATCGGCTGGTGTGGGCTTGCGCATGTTACTCTGACGACATCTCAGAGCTCCGATGACTCCGTTCCTAGTACGATGGCGACGACGAAACTGGTTAATTCTGGTGCCGACAAGGGAGGACAAGGTTTGGGGAGGGCAGTGGGACTGTTGCCGGGCGGGAGGGATATGACGTCGAGTGTTTGTCGATAGTGGCGGGATGGCGCCGGCACGACACGGGCTGGATGCCGAAAGAAGGTCAGGCACTTGTCGAAATTTATTGAGACTTGCCGCTCTTGAAGCAAAAATGAGCTAGAAGAGTCGTATTTCGAGGATGGAAACCTATAATTCCGGGGGACTAAAATTTATGAAGGATGTGCTTATAATTCTCCAAACAACGAAATCTTGGAAGAAAAATGACTTTGGTGGATGGATTAGAGATGCCCTAATAATGTTGAATGTTAGAGATATATTTGGGATATATGTATTTGGTAGTCTAGGATTTGTATTCTGTCTCCTACCTTATCTTCAGAAAAGGTGTCTTGACCTTCAGGTCTTGTAATCAATGTATACTTGTTCTTGCGGCTCAATAATACATCCATCATATTCCACCAATCCTCTTCATCTATCCCTTCTAACATGGTATCAGCCTAACCGATCCAAACCTTAGCCGCCGCCCTGCGCGCCGCCCTCGGGCCGGTCAACCTCCAAGACCGCCGCCAAGGGCTGCGCCACCTGTACCTAGGGTTCGTCCGCCGGTCATGTTGACCTACTGCCCTAGACAGTCTTTTTCTCGAGCCCTTACTCCGGATTTTTCTCTCTCTCGCCGATCATCTGAATCGACGTTTTTTTGGTCTTTCAATCTACGGTCGGTTTACATCGCCCGTCGCCGCCGTTGACCCCCGCGCGCCTCTACTCCGACCCCGACGCGACCGGCTCCTTCACTAACCCGGCGGCCTCGCATGACAAGCGGCCCGTCCTAGCCGTCGTCCGGGCGTCTACCAGCCCATCACCGTGCACCGCCCGTCGCCGCCCTGCTCCGACCGAGACCTCTCCATCGCAACCGCCTCCGCCGCGTCTGCACGGAGGCCCTATGGTCTGCCTCGCCAGCCTCGTCCCCGGCTGCGTCGCTCGTCGGCTGCCTCAAGCTCAGGCGATGTTGCTCCGTTGGTCGCTCGGGCCTTGTTGTCCGAGCGTCAGCGGTGCTTTGGCAGCCCGGGTGCCGGTGCTGACGCGCTTGTCCGCCTGCCGTCCCACGCCATCTGTCGTCACCGGCTTCATCTCGAAATCCGCCTCCACCGAGCGGCGTCCCTGGCCTCGCACGCGATCGGCTTGATCACTCGCTTGCGGCCGTGATCCGATCCCATCTACGCCGCGTGACCGACCTGGCCCGTCGGTTGCACGCGCCTCCGTAGGTCTCGTGAAGATCGTCCCCGAGTTCAGCGCACCCCTTTGCCGATCGACGAACGGGTTGCCGCTACGACGCCCCGTCGGGCCACAGCTGTCGGTGTCAAAACCGGCCGATCTCGGGTAGGGGGTCCCGAACTGTGCGTCTGAGGATCGAAGGTCACAGGAGACAAAGGGGACACGATGTTTACCCAGGTTCGGGCCCACTTGATGGAGGTAAAACCCTACGTCCAGCTTGATTAACTTTGATGAGTATAGGGGTTACAAGAGTTGATCTACCTCGAGATCGTAACGGCTAAACCCTAGAAGTCTAGCCTATATGAATTATGATAGCCTCTACGGACTAAACCCTCCGATTTATATAGACACCGGAGGGGCCTAGGGTTGCACATAGTCGGTTTACAGAAGAAGGAAACTATACATCTGGATGCTAATCTTGCCATCCACGCAAAGGAGAGTCCGATCTGGACACGGGGGAAAGCCTTCTAATTTTTATCTTCACGGCCCATCAGTCTGGCCCATAATAAACGGGCCGGATACCTGAGGACCCCTTAATCCAGGAGTCCCTGAGTAGCCCTCGAACTAGCCTTCAATGACGACGTAGTATTCAGATTCTGTCTTCGGCTTTGCAAGGTGGGTTCTTCATTATACTTTGGACCGATGACAGTACGGCCATGACCTTGACGTTCCTGCCTCTTATGCTTCCTCCCTATTGTCGCTTCGATTTCCGTGCACTGAGTGAATACGAACGGTCCATGTTTTTTGCAAATAGGCCCCTCACCACGCTCGGACAACATCTATATAAGTGGACGTAGATCCCCTAATGCCATTCCACATCGCGCAAAAAAGAAAACTACCAAGTTTAGCCACAAACAAAGCCTTCCGTCATGGCCAGTGCCCCAGGCTGTTCTTCGTGCCCCCACGGCCCTCAAGAGGGTGATTGGCAGAGTTGCTTTGTGCCTCATCTTCAGCTGAGTCGATTCCAAACGCAGGGTTACCTTCCCCTCGCGGATCTAGTCCCTGTTCAAGCGGGATTGGCCTCCATCGGCAACGAGTGATGGCTGAGAATTTCCCCAACCCCAATAAGGAGGAGAGGGTGTGGTTCGTCCCATTTCTATTGCGGGGCCTAGGATTTCCAATCCATCCCTTTCTCAGGGGGTTATTGGAATTTTACGGGATCCAACTACACAACCTCACCCCAGGTTCGATTCTGCACATCTCAGGTTTCGTTGCCCTCTGCGAGCTATTCTTAGGCATCGAGGCTCATTTTGAATTATGGAGAAAGTTCCTTTACCTCGTTCCCCTCCATCGAGGAGGTTCCATATTTGAAGTGGGAGGTGCCGAAGTATGGTGTATAGCTGGATCCGGATACATCATGGGAACTCCCAAAGAGGTATACCCGCAATGGTCTTCGGAATGGTTCTGCATAGACGACGTCCCGCTGCCGGATCCTGTTCGGCGCGGTCTCCCTAAATTTTCCAGTGCTCCTCTAAAGAAGTGCCTCAACCGGCGTCCCCGAAGTCCCAAGGAAGAGGAAAGTGCGGAGATAAAGAGGTTGGTCAGCAAGGTCAGGTTACTAGCCCATACCGAGCTTTCGATAATTGAGGTCATGGCGACTGCAATAAAGAGGTGTGTCCAGCCTCTTCAATCCAGAGTAACTCCCTTATGGTGTTACAACGGAGAAGACGACACATCCCGCTATAGACGAAATGGTTTGGATACCCCAGCCGAATTGGCCTCAATTTTGGTTGATCTGTATAAGGGAGAGAAAGAAGATTTTCTTCGGTTAAATTGTCGGGAGGTTATTCCATGTAGACCCCTATTGAATGGGTAAGACTTGATCGTATGTGTTTATTTTATTGCATTACAGACACTAATCAAATTTTCCCTTTGTTGCCACCAACAGTCATGGAGGAAAATGACCGAGGATGTCCACTGTCCAGCTCCCCAACCAGAGGATCATAACCGTGATAAAGATCCTGGCTTTTGTGAGGATCAGGACATATATATAGAGTTCGATGATGGGGTATTTTATCAAGCGAGCCTTTGAAGTAAATATGCCCTAGAGGCAATAATAAAGTTGTTATTTATATTTCCTTACATCATGATAAATGTTTATTATTCATGCCAGAATTGTATGAACTGAAAACTTAGTACATGTGTGAATATATAGACAAACAGAGTGTCACTAGTATGCCTCTACTTGACTAGCTCGTTAATCAAAGATGGTTAAGTTTCCTAACCATAGACATGAGTTGTCATTTGATGAACGGGATCACATCATTAGAGAATGATGTGATTGACTTGAACCATCCATTAGCTTAGCACGATGATCGTTTAGTTTGTTGCTATAGCTTTCTCCATAACTTATACATGTTTCTATGACTATGAGATTATGCAACTCCCGAATACCGGAGGAACACTTAGTGTGCTATCAAATGTCACAACGTAACCGGGTGACTATAAAGATGCTCTACAGGTGTCTCCGATGGTGTTTGTTGAGTTGGCATAGATCGAGATTAGGATTTGTCACTCCGTGTATCAGAGAGGTATCTCTGAGCCCTCTCGGTAATGCACATCACTATAAGCCTTGCAAGCAATGTAACTAATGATTTAGTTATGGGATGTAGAATTACGGAAACGAGTAAAGAGACTTGCCGGTAACGAGATTGAACTAGGTATTGAGATACCGACGATCGAATCTTGGGCAAGTAACATACCGATGACAAAGGGAACAACATATGTTGTTATGCGGTTTGATCGATAAAGATCTTCGTAGAATATGTAGGAACCAATATGAGCATCCAGGTTCTGCTATTGGTTATTGACCAGAGATGAGTCTCGGTCATGTCTACATAGTTCTCAAACCCGTAGGGTCCGCATGCTTAACGTTCGATGACGATTGGTGTTATGAATTATGTGATTTGATGTACGCAAGGTTGTTCGGAGTCCCGGATGAGATCACGAACATGATGAGGAGTATCGAAATGGTTGAGACGTAAAGATCGATATATTGGAAGGCTATATTCGGATATCGAAAAGGTTCTGAGTGATTCGGGTATTTTTCGGAGTACCTGGGAGTTACAGGAATTCAGCGGGAGAAGTAATGGGCCTTATTGGGCTTTAGTGGAGAGAGGGGAGAAAGGCCATGAGGTGGCGTGTTCCTCGCTCTTGCCCAAACCGAATTGGACAAGGGGTGGGGGCGCGGCCCCCCTTTCCTTCTCCCTCTCCCTCTCTTTCCTTCTCTCCTACTCTGAATAGGAAAGAGGAGGGGAATCCTACTTGGACTGGGGAGTCCTAGTAGGATTCCCCACACCTGGCACGCCCCCTTAGGGCCGGCCACCTCTTCCCTCCCCTCTTTCATATACATGGCCAGGGGGCAGCCCATAGACACAAGTTGATCTCTTAGTCGTGTGCGGTGCCCTCCTCCATAGATTTCCACCTCGGTCATATCGTTGTAGTGCTTAGGTGAATCCGTGCGTCGGTAACTTCATCATCACCGTCATCACACTATCGTGCCGATGAAGCTCTCCCTCGACACTCAGTTGGATCTAGAGTTCGGGGGACGTCACCGAGCTGAATGTGTGCAGATCGCAGAGGTGCCGTACCTTCGGTGCTAGGATCGGTCGGATCGTGAATACGTATGACTACATCAACCGCGTTGTCATAACGCTTCCGCTTACGGTCTACAAGGGTACGTGGACAACACTCTCCCCTCTCGTTGCTATGCATCACCTAAATGGATCTTGCGTGTGCGTAGGAAAATTTTGAAATTACTGTGTTCCCAACAGTGGCATCTGAGCCAGGTCGATGCGTAGATGTTATATGCACGGGTAGAACACAAAGGAGTTGTGGGCGTGGGTATATACATATTGCTTGCCATCACTAGTTGATTCTTGATTCAGTGGTATTGTTGGATGAAGCGGCTCACACCGACATTACACGTACGCTTATGCGAGACTGGTTCTACCGATATGCTTCGCACACAGGTGGCTAGTGGGTGTCTGTTTCTCCAACTTTAGTTGAATCGGTTTCAATGAATAGGGTTCTTTCTGAAGATCAAAAAGCAATCACTATAGTACATTGTGGTTTTGATGCGTAGGTAAGAACGGTTCTTGCTAGAAGCCCGTAGGAGCCATGTAAAACTTGCAACAACAAAGTAGAGGACGTCTAACTTGTTTTTGCTGGGCATGATGTGATGTGATATGGTCAAGACGTGATGAGATATAAATTGTTGTATGAGATGATCATGTTTTGTTAAAGTTATCGGCAACTAGCAGGAGCCTTATGGTTATCTCTTTATTGCATAAGATGCAAGCACCATATAATTGCTTTACTTTATCGCTATGCGATAGCAATAGTTGCAAAAGCAATAGTTGGCGAGACGACCATGTGACAACACATTGATAAAGATCAAGATGATGGAGATTATGGTTTCATGCCAGTGACGATGGAGATCATGACAACACTTTGGAGATGGAGATCAAAGGCACAAGATAATAATGGCCATGTCATGTCACATATTTTGATTGCATATGATGTTTATATTTTATGCATCTTCTTTTGCTTAGTATGATGGTAGCATTATGAGATGATCTCTCACTAATTTCAAGGTACAAGGGTTCTCCCTGAGTATGCACCGTTGCTACAGCTCGTCATGCCGAGACACCACATGATGATCGGGTGTGATAAGCTCTACATTCACATACAATGGGTGCAAGCCAGTTTTGCACATGCAGAATACTCGGGTTAAACTTGACGAGCCTAGCATATGCAGATATGGCCTCGGAACACTGAGAGCGGAAGGTCGAGCATGAATCATATAGTAGTTATGATCAACATAGTGATGTTCACCATTGAAAACTACTCCATCTCACGTGATGATTGGACATGGTTTAGTTGATATGGATCACGTGATCACTTAGATGATTAGAGGAATGTCTATCTAAGTGGGAGTTCTTAAGTAATATGATTAATTGAACTTAAATTTATCATGAACTTAGTCCTGATAGTATTTGCATATTTATGTTGTAGATCAATTGCTCGCGTATAGTGTGACGCCCCGAGACCGATGCGCCAGGTGTCTTCCAGTTATTCGTTGTTGTTGCCTTTTCATTCACTTGCATGTTGCATCTTGTCATGTCATCATGTGCATTGCATCATCATGTTTTTAAAACTTGCATCTGTTCGGGTTCCCCCAGTTCTGTCTGTTGTCCATTCTGAGCCCAGACACACTTGCACACGCCCGCGGCACGTCCGAAATATTATTTTATAAGTGGCTGAAAAATGTTCTTGGAATGGGTTGAAAGTTGGCATGCGGTGTTGTTATAGTGTAGATAGGACGCCACAATGGATAACTATAGCGACAATATAGTCGGTCAAATCGTCGGACGTTTTCGGTCTCCGGAAACTGCTGCCGGGTCTCTCTCTCTCTCTCTCTCTCTCTCTCTCTTTCTCTCTCTCTCCCTTCTCTCAGCCTGGGGCCTTCTGCATAGTCCACTACCTACCACCAGGCCCAACCTAACCTCTCTCGTCAGCCCGCGGCCCTCCTCGCGCGCGCGTCCGAAAAGTTGTCTCGGACCCGACCCGGACAGTCGTCACTGTTGGGTCCGGATCATCCCCAAACATCTGTAAACCATCTCCGTTTTGTTAATTGGGCTCCCTAACCTATTTATCCGAGACTGTCCGATTTTGATCGGAGGGTCCAAGCCTAACCCTATTGTCCATATATATAGACCAACCCCTACCCAGATCAGACAAATCCCTAATTTCCAGGGATCCTCCCTCCGCCGCCGCCACTCTCTACCATCTCCCTCGGAATCCCTTCCGATCAAATCCACCTCGTTTTTCTGTAGCCAACCAACAGCAGCACACGATTCCCCTCCTGCTCTGCCTAGAGCACACGATCCAAGGAGAGGAAATCCTCCTCGAGGAGTTTTCCTCTGGAGATCCTCCTGTACGCTCCCTCTGCTCGGCCCCGTCGTCGTTTTGCTGCCACTGACAAGCTCCGGTGAGCAGTGGGCCATCCACGCCTCCTTCCCCGTGCCCTCTCCCTCGGTCCCTCTTTCTCTTCCTTCTTTCTCCCTCCATCTCAGTCGTTTCTCTCTCTATCTCTCTCTCTCTCTCTCTCTCTCTCTCTCTCTCTCTCTCTCTCTCTCTC
>NC_057794.1:325505636-325539161 GCF_018294505.1 Triticum aestivum
TCGCCGAGTCCACGCATCCTGTCGTGGGTTTGTCATGGCAGATGTCCTTGTGAAAGGACTTAATCGTGGAGCCATCGCGACGGGTTAGCTTAAAGGGGTTAAACCGGACAAGGGGACACGGAGAGTTTATACTAGTTCGGCCCCTTTGATGAAGGTAAAAGCCTACGTCTAGTTGTGATTGGTATTGCTTGGGTTTCGAAGACCAGGGAGCGAATCCGCTTTATCTGGCTCTCAAGTTGTTGTCTGTCCCTTGAACCGCTGTCGGGTCGTCCCCTTATATACATGGGTGGCGCCCGTCGGTTTACAGAGTCCCGCAACCGGCTCATAAACATGTCTGGTTCGGTCTCCACTCTTTCTATCTTACAATGCAAGTTACATACTAATTCCGGTTCATGTCTACAGGCTTTAAACCGGTTTCTGGGCCCTGGGCCTTTCCTCTTCTGTCTACATGGGCTCCAAGCATAATCCACTACGGATGAAGCTGACCCGGCCTTTCCTGGCCGGTTTATACCCAATAGTAATATCCCCAACATCTCCACCTCTCCCCTGCGTCAAGGTCGCCATCCCTGCCGGACCTGCAGGACGCCTCTGTCTCGACTTCGCCGTGCTCCCCCTCTGCCCCAAGCCTCTGTCGCGAGCACTCCAGTGCCAAGACCCGTCGTCGCCCTGCCGCGCCATGAAACTCGATGCCAGCGCTGCCATGCTTCTGCCGTCCGTGTCGGTAAGTGCAGCGCCCAGCCGCGCCGACCTCCTGCGGCTCGTCCCAGCACTGGACCTGGAGCCCGCGACTCCCGCCGGACCTCGCGTCGCCAGAGATACCCCAAGTCCACTGCCTCCTTGCTGTCCCCGGCGCTGTCGCGCACCTGCTCCCTCTGCTTCGAGGACGAGGCCAGCGAAGTCCCGCTTGATCCCCCCCTGCGTTGACCGCGCTGGTCAGCTGCGTGGGCTGCCAGTTGCGCCAGATCCGGTCTGCCAAGCCTCTTCCCCGACTGGGCCTCAGCCCGATGTGAGCAGCCCCCGCCCCTGTGCATTGTTGGGACGGCCTCTGATTTGGCTCGTTCATGTTTTTTTCCAGATCTACGAATTTCCTAATGTTCCAGAGAACGCTATTTTGCAGAAACCCCCCCAAGCATTATGCATTTAATAACTCACAAACGGTCCATCATATTAAAACAAATTATATATGTAAAATGCTTAGAATTTTGTGTAGATTAATAATTTGTAACTTTTATCTATGTTTAAAATGTTTAAACTGCTGTTTGCATTAATTTTCTCATATGCCATGTTAAAGTGCTTTATTTCATAACTAATTAACCGTAGCTTCAAACTTAACAAACTTTATATGTAAATCGGGTAGAAAAATGCCTAGTTTAACATGGTGGTATTACTTGCATGTTTAACAACTCTAAAATTGTGTTTAGGGCAGAATAGTACCAAACCTAGAATATGCACATGAGGAGTTTCCGTACTTGTTGTTTGTTGTTCCGGCCTCATTTAAACTTGCCTGGATAGGTAGACTTCATATGCTTCATCTCTTGCCATGTTTAACAACTTTTAATTTTGTTGGGTACATAAACGAGAGTGAACTAAATAATTCATGTGGTGTTTCATCAATATGCAACTCGTTGCATATTAAGCTCCACTTAACTTGTAGTTTTGCTTGTGCACTTTTCCATGCCATGCCTCATTAAACCGGACATGCATCATACTTGGTTGCGCATCATGACATGGTTATGTGATGGTTGTTTACCATGTTGTTTGCTTCTTTATGGTGTTGCTTCTTCGGGTTAGTTCTGATAACGTCGCGTTTGTAAGGATCCGTTCGACTACATCTGTTTGTCTTCTTCATGGACTCGTTCTTCTTCCTTGCGGGATTTTAGGCAAGATGACCATACCCTCGAAATCACTTCTATCTTTGCTTGCTAGTTGTTCGCTCTATTGCTATGCCGCGCTACCTACCACTTGCTATATCATGCCTCCCATATTGTCATGTCAAGCCTCTAACCCATCTTTCCTAGCAAACCGTTGTTTGACCATGTTACCGCTTTTGCTCAGCCCCTCTTATAGTGTTGCTAGTTGCAGGTGAAGATGAAGTTTGTTCCATGTTGGAACATGGATATGTTGGGATATCACAATATATCTTATTTAATTGTTTAATTAATGCATCTATATACTTGGTAAAGGGTGGAAGGCTCGGCCTTATGTCTGGTGTTTTGTTACACTCTTGCCACCCTAGTTTCCGTCATACCGGTGTTATGTTCCTTGATTTTGCGTTCCTTACGCGGTTGGGTGTTATGGGGACCCCTTGACAGTTCACTTTGAATAAAACTCCTCCATCAAGGCCTAACCTTGGTTTTACATTTGCCTAACAACCTATTACCCTTCCCTTGCGTCGGCCAACCCAAGGGTCATCTTTATTTTAACCCCCCCGGGCCAGTGCTTCTCTAAGTGTTGGTCCGAACCAGATCCACTTGCGGCGCCACCTCGGGGTAACTTGAGGGCTGGTTTTAGCTATACGTACTCTTCATCCGGTGTTGCCCTGAGAACGAGATATGTGCAGCTCCTATCGGGGTGTCAGCGCATCGGGCGGTCTTGCTGGTCTTGTTTTACCATTGTCGAAATGTCTTGTAACCGGGATTCCGAGACTGATCGGGTCTTCCCAGGAGAAGGAATATCCTTCGTTGACCATGAGAGCTTGTGATGGGCTAAGTTGGGACACCCCTGCAGGGTTTGAACTTTTGAAAGCCATACCTGCGGTTATGGGCAGATGGGAATTTGTTAATGTCCGGTTGTAGAGAACTTGACACTTAACTTAATTAAAATGCATCAACCGCGTGTGTAACTGTGATGGTCTCTTCTCGGTGGAGTCCGGGAAGTGAACACGGTTCTTGTGTTATGCTTGAACATAAGTAGATTCAGGATCACTTCTTGATCACGTCTAGTTCACGACCGTTTGCGTTGCTTCTCTTCTCGCTCTTATTTGCGTATGTTAGCCACCATATATGCTTAGTGCTTGCTGCAGCTCCACCTCACTACCTTTTCCCTACCCATAAGCTTAAATAGTCTTGATCTCGCGGGTGTGAGATTGCTGAGTCCTCGTGACTCACAGATACTTCCAAACAGTTGCAGGTGCCGATGATAGCAGTGCAGGAGACGCAACCGAGATCAAGTGGGAGCTTGATGAAGATCTTGGTCGTTGTTTTGTGTCTTTTCCATATGATCAGTAGTGGAGCCCAGTTGGGACGATCGGGGATCTAGCATCTGGGGTTGTCTTCTTTTATTTTGGTTCCATTGTCGGACCTTGTTTGTATTGTGGATGATGTATGGTTAACTTGTATTTGTGTGAAGTGGCGATTGTAAGCCAACTCTTTATCCCTTTCTTATTCAGTACATGTGATTGTGTGAAGATTACCCCTCTTGCTACTAAACCACCATGCGGTTATGCCTCTAAGTCGTGCCTCGACACGTGGGAGATATAGCCGCATCGTGGGTGTTACATATAGCTTCCCCGTTTTATTTATGATATGTTCCTAGAGAAAACTATGTTGAAAGATTTAGTAGCAATGATGCGGACTAGCTCCGTGATCTGAGGATTATCCTCATTGCTGCACAAAAGAATTATGTCCTTGATGCACCACTAGGTGACAGAACTATTGCAGGAGCATATACAAACGTTATGAACGTTTGACAAGCTCGGTATGATGACTACTTGATAGTTTAGTGCACCATGCTTTAAGGCTTAGAACCGGGAGTTCAAAAATGTTTTGAACGACATGGAGCATATGAAATGTTCCAAGAGTTGAAATTGGTATTTCAGACTCATGCCCGTGTTAAGAGGTATGAGACCTCTGACAAAGTACTTTGCCTACAAGATGGAGGAGAATAGCTCAGCTAGTGAGCATGTGCTCAGAATGTCTAAGTACTACAATCACTTGAATCAAGTGGGAGTTAATCTTCCGGATAAGATAGTGATTGACAGAATTCTCTAGTCACTATCACCAAGTTACTAGAACTTCGTGATGAACTATAATATGCAAGGGATAACAGAAACGATTCCCAAGCTCTTCGCGATGCTGAAATCGGCGAAGGTAGAAATCAAGAAAAGCATCAAGTGTTGATGGTTGACAACACCACTAGTTTCAAGTAAAAGGGCAAGGGAAAGAAAGGGAACTTCAAGATGAATGGCAAGCAAGTTGCCACTCCCGTGAAGAAGCCCAAAACTAGACCTAAGCCTGAAACTGAGTGTTTCTACTGCAAAGGGAATGGTCACTGGAAGTGGAACTATCCGAAATACTTGGCGGATAAGAAGAATGGCAAAGTGAACAAAACTATATTTGATATACATGTTATTGATGTGTACTTTACTAGTGTTCATAGTAGCCCGTGGGTATTTGATACTCGTTCAGTTGCTATGATTAGTAACTCGAAACATGAGTTACAAAATGAACAAAGACTAGTTGAGGGCAAGGTGACGATGTGTGCTGGAAATGATTCCAAGGTTGATAAGATCACCATCGCACACTCCCTTTACCTTCGGGATTAGTGTCGAACCTAAAATAAATGTTATTTGGTGTTTGTGTTGAGCATAATATGATTGGATCATGTTTATTGCAATACGGTTATTAATTTAAGTCAAAGAATAATTGTTATTCTATTTACATGGATAAAAACCTTCTGTGGTCATACACCCAAGGTAAATGGTTTATTGAATCTTGATCGAAGTGATAAACATATTCATAATATTGAAGGCAAAAGAGGCAAAGTTAATAATGATAGTGCAACTTATATGTGGCACTGCCGTTTAGGTCATATTGGTGTAAAGCGCATGAAGAAACTCCATGCGGATGGACTTTTGGAATCACTTGATGCTTGCGAACCATGCCTCATGGGCAAGATGACTAAGACTCCGTTCTCCGGAACAATGGAGCAGGCCACTGACTTATTGGAAATGATACATACCGATGTATGCGGTCCAATGAGTGTTGAGGCTCGCGGCGGGTATCGTTATTTTCTGACCTTCACAGATGATTTGAGCAGATATGAGTATATCTACTTAATGAAACACAAGTCTGAAACATTTGAAAAGTTCAAAGAATTTTAGAGTGAAGTGGAGAATCATCATAACAAGAAAAAAATGTTTCTACGATCTGATTACAGAGATGAAATATTTGATTTACGAGTTTGGCCTTCAGTTGAAAAAAATGTCGAATAGTTTCGCAACTCACGCCACCTGGAACACCACAACATAATGGTGTGTCCAAACATCATAATCGTACTTTATTAGATATGGTGCAATCTATGATGTCTCTTACCGATTTACCACTATCGTTTTGGGGTTATGCATTAGAGACAGTCGCATTCACGATAAATAGGGCACCGTCTAAAATCCGTTGAGATGACACCGTATGGACTGTGGTTCAGCAACAAACCTGAGTTGTCGTTTCTTAAAATTTGGGGTTGTGATGCTTATGTGAAAAAGTTTCAGCCTGATAAGCTCAAACCCAAATCGGAGAAGTGCCTCTTCATAGGATACCAAAAGAAACTATTGGGTACACCTTCTATCATAGATCCGAAGGCAAGATCTTTGTTGCTAAGAGTGGATCCTTTCTAGAGAAGGAGTTTCTCTCGAAAGAAGTGAGTGGGAGGAAAGTAGAACTTGATGAGGTAATTGTACCTTCTCCCGAGTTGGAAAGTAGTCCATCACAGAAATCAGTTCCAGTGATTCCTACACCAATTAGTGAGGAAGCTAATGATTATGATCATGAAACTTCAGATCAAGTTACTACCGAACCTCGTAGGTCAGCCAGAGTACGGTCTGCACTAGAGTGGTATGGTAATCCTGTTCTGGAAGTCATGCTACTAGACCATGACGAACCTATGAACTATGAGGAAGCAATGATGAGCCCAGATTCCGCGAAATGGCTTAAGGCCATGAAATCTGAGATGGGATCCATGTATGAGAACAAAGTATGGACTTTGATCGACTTGCCCGATGATCGGTGAGCCATTCAGAATAAATGGATCTTCAAGAGGAAGACAGACGCTGATAGTAGTGTTACTATCTACAAAGCTCGAATTATCGCAAAATGTTTTCGACAAGTTCAACGTGTTGACTACGATGAGATTTTCTCACTCGTATTGGTGCTTAAAAGTCTATTCGAATCATGTTAGCAATTGCCGCATTTTATGAAATCTGGCAAATCAATGTCAAAATTGTATTCCTTAATAGATTTATTAAAGAAGAGTTGTATATGATGCAACCCGAAGGTTTTCTCAATCCTAAAGGTACTAACAAAGTGAGAAAGCTCTAGCGATCCATCTATGCACTAGTGCAAGCATCTCCGAGTTTTAATATATGCTTTGATAAAGTGATCAAAGCATATGGTTTTATACAAACTTGTAGTGAAGCCTGTATTTACAAGAAAGTGAGTGGGAGCACTACAACATTTCTGATAAGTATATGTGAATGACATATTGTTGATTGGAAATAATGTAGAATTTTTTGGAAAGCATAAAGGAGTGTTTGAAAGGAGTTTTTCAAAGAAAGACCTCGGTGAAGCTGCTTACATATTTGGCATCAAGATCTATAGAGATAGATCAAGACGCTTGATAAGTTTTTTCAATGAGTACATACATTGACAAGATTTTGAAGTAGTTCAAAATGGAACAGTCAAAGAAGGAGTTCTTGCCTGTGTTGCAAGGTGTGAAGTTGGGTAAAGACTCAAAATCCGACCATGGTAGAAAATAGAAAGAGAATGAAAAGTCATTCCCTATGCCTCAGTCATAGGTTCTATAAAGTATGATATGTTGTGTACCATACCTTTAGGTATTAGTCACATGGACATGTGAACTAATTACATAAAGATGTGAACTATTGGTGTTAAATCAGATGACGATGTGAACTAGATTATTGACTCTAGTGCAAGTGGGAGACTGAACGAAATATGCCCTAGAGGCAATAATAAAGTTGTTATTTATATTTCCTTGCATCATGATAAATGTTTATTATTCATGCTAGAATTGTATTAACCGAAAACTTAGTACATGTGTGAATACATAGACAAACAGAGTGTCACTAGTATGCCTATACTTGACTAGCTCATTAATCAAAGATGGTTAAGTTTCCTAACCATAGACATGAGTTGTCATTTGATGAACGGGATCACATCATTAGAGAATGATGTGATTGACTTGACCCATCCATTAGCTTAGCATGATGATCGTTTAGTTTGTTGCTATTGCTTTCTCCATAACTTATACATGTTCCTATGACTATGAGATTATGCAACTCCCGAATACCGGAGGAACACTTAGTGTGCTATCAAATGCCACAACGTAACTGGGTGACTATAAAGATGCTCTACAGGTGTCTCCGATGGTGTTTGTTGAGTTGGCATAGATCGATATTAGGATTTGTCACTTCGTGTATCAGAGAGGTATCTATGAGCCCTCTTGGTAATGCACATCACTATAAGCCTTGCAAGCAATGTAACTAATGAGTTACTTATGGGATGTAGCATTACAAAAACGAGTAAAGAGACTTGCCGGTAACGAGACTGAACTTGGTATTGAGATACCGATGATCGAACCTCGGGCAAGTAACATATCGATGACAAAGGGAACAACGACCATTGTTATGCGTTTTGACCAATAAAGATCTTCATAGAATATGTAGGAACCAATATGAGCATCCAGGTTCCGCTATTGATTATTGACCAGAGATGAGTCTCGGTCATGTCTACATAGTTCTTGAACCCGTAGGGTCCGCACGCTTAATGTTCGATGATGATTGGTATTATGAGTTATGTGATTTGATGTACCGAAGGTTGTTCGAAGTCCCGGATGAGATCACGGACATGACAAGGAGTCTCGAAATGGTCGAGACATAAATATCAATATATTGGAAGGCTATATTCGGACATCGGAAAGGTTCCGGGTGATTCGGGTATTTTTCGGAGTACCGGGGAGTTACAGGAATTCACCGGGAGAAGTTATGGGCCCTATTCGGCTTTAGTAGAAAGAGGGGAGAAGGGCCAAGAGGTGGCGCGCGTCATATCGTTGTAGTGCTTAGGCGAAGCCCTGCGGCGGTAACTTCATCATCAGCGTCATCATGCCATCATGCTGACGAAGCTCTCCCTCGACACTCAGCTGGATCTAGAGTTCGTGGGACGTCACCGAGCTGAACGTGTGCAGATCGTGGAGGTGTCGTACCTTCGGTGCTAGGATCGGTCGGATCATGAAGACGTACGACTACACCAACCGCGTTGTCATAACACTTCCACTTACGGTCTACGAGAGTACATGGACAACACTCTCCCCTCTCATTGATATGCATCACCTAGATGGATCTTGCGTGTGCGCAGGAAAATTTTGAAATTACTGCGTTCCCAATAGCCTTGACGGTTCGGAAGTGGCTATCACCGCCGACTTCCCCACCTCTATCCCTTTTGCATTGTGAGTATTTGGAGGGTTCTTAAAAGGAAATTTTTATCTGCATTTTTATCTATTGTACTGATATGGATTTTAATAGGATCGATGCTCTAGGGACCATATTCCCTTAAGGGCGGCCCCTACACAAGGCCGTAGTTCAAAACGAAAAGGGACCGGGAGTGCTACGGAGACCTCATAGTCTTCCAAGAGGCATGTGTGCTTTAATACATGCCTAGGCATGAGTGCGGATTGTTAAAAGTCTCCTTTTATCCTTGACATCACGAGGAGTAAGCGACTGACGGTTGAAAAATGCCCGATTAGCCGAATGTCTACTGATCCGGTGTTGGACGCGCCAACTAGGACGCGAGCCGATGCGATGCCAGTTCCGCCTCCTCAAGAGGATTCGGATGATGTATCCATCACGAATTCCGAAGTGGAGAGCGTGATGAATCGCCGTGGATTGAAATAGGCTATGTGGGCTCCGACGTTTTCCGAACAAGAGTTTACCGCGCTCAGTTTGGTGGATGCATATCTCTGAGCCGCTCGAGACGGACTTGCCGGAGTCATTCAGCTGTTCTTGAAGGATATACAGGTAAAATTTTATGCAATTTTTGATAGTCATGTACCAGTATCCCCCGAGACTTGAAGCGGCGAGGTAAACCGATTTAAGGATCGCTATCACCCGCAGGTTCTCAAAGAGAAAAATATTGCGCTATCCCAGGAGCTAGAAGCGAATCAGACACAGTTAAATGTTGTCACCGCCGAGCTGGAGGAAATGAAAAAGGGCGCAATGAGTGTATCCAGGAAGAATAAACATGATGTGGAAAAAGACAAACTATCCAAAGAGATAGAGAGCTTAAAGGCTCAGTTATCGGCCACTCAGAAGGAAAATGAGAAGCTGAAAGGCGGCATGTTCGGTATGTCTTCCTCTCTTATTTAGAATCATCCTAGATGCTTATGTGCAATCCCTTAATTTGGAATGTCATGACTTTTTTGTCGCAGACCTGTTGACTGGTCGACCGGAGGAAGAAGTATTCGGATTTCAAGGCAACATGTTGAAGGAACTGTCCGTGGTGCATGCTCGGGCCCGAAAAGCCATGAAAAGTATGGTGAAGGCTTTATGGCCATCTGATACCCCTCCAGAAAGTATGGAGGGCCTGGCATACTTGTTCAAAGGTGCCCGACCCCGGTTCGAGATATGGAAGACTTCCGCCTGCCGCGAAGGTGCACGAGAAGCATGGGCCATGGTGAAAACATGTTGCACCAAACTGAATCCGAATCATATGGCCCGAGTGGGACCGCAAGGATTAGATGGGAAAGAAATTCCCATGAATTTGGTGTATGACAAAGTAATGGTAGCTGCGAAGTATTCGCGGGAAGACTGTAAATTAGACAGTCGTATAGATGGCCTAGATAAGGAGTAGGCTTATGATTGACTCTATTAATCAATCTGCACCTTTATCCGAACATCCAAAGAGTCTGTCATCGCATCCTTTTGGCTTTAACCTCCGAACCCAAAAAATGGTGGAGTGTTTCCAGATATTTTTTGAAAAAGCATTCATTATGTCCGGAAACTAGGCAACCCAGTCATTGTGCTCAAACAGACAAAAAGTTTTTAGTTCGGGCTATATGTTATATTACATATGTAAGAAACATCTTCCAAGGAAAAGAGTTCTGTTAAGGGCTCCTTTCCTTGGGATGGCATACTGCAATTACGTGTGCCGTGGTATTGGAATGGTTACAATAATGTAACAATCTGTCGTTTGATTGCCGATCACTTATTCTCTTAAGAACGCTAGTTTTCGGCTTCACCCATCTGAGGTACATGTCCGGTGACCCAGTTGTAACAATCGTAGAGGTGCTCCCTTTACGCCCTAGCTGAATAATCGAGGACGTAGGGCATAAACACACGAGCCATGCAACCCAGCTTGGCAAAAACTTAAGTCATAGAGGTGCATATAATGGCAAAAAGTATATATATCAGCAAACGACACTTATATTGTGAGCTCCAGGCTCAGAATAATAATAAGCTCCGGTTAAAGAAGCCCCCAGTCATGGTGGGATATATTAAGGATGTGTATCCCTCGGGTTCTCGGCTTATCCGAACACATCATGGGAATCATACAAAAATGATAAAATAGAAAATAAAGAAGAAGAAGAGAAAAGGCAACGAAAAATAAGTATGGCCAAACTTATGCATAGAATCTTCGGAGCCGAGCAGCGTTCCATGGATTCGGCTCGAGGCAATTATCCGATGCATTACGTGAAGGAAATATGCCCTAGAGGCAATAATAAAGTTATTTTTTATTTCTTTATATCATGATAAATGTTTATTATTCATGCTAGAATTGTATTAACCGGAAACTTAGTACATGTGTGAATACATAGACAAACAGAGTGTCACTAGTATGCCTCTACTTGACTAGCTCGTTGAATCAAACATGGTTAAGTTTCCTAGCCATACACATGAGTTGTCATTTGATTAACGGGATCACATCATTAGAGAATGATGTGATTGACTTGACCCATTCCGTTAGCTTAGCACGATGATCGTTTAGTTTGTTGCTACTTCTTTCTTCATGACTTATACATGTTCCTCTGACTATGAGATTATGCAACTCCTGAATACCAGAGGAACACTTTGTGTGCTACCAAACATCACAAAATAACTGGGTGATTATAAAGGTGCTCTACAGGTGTCTCCGATGGTACTTGTTGAGTTGGCATAGATCGAGATTAGGATTTGTCACTCCGATTGTCGGAGAGGTATCTCTGGGCCCTCTCGGTAATGCACATCACTATAAGCCTTGCAAGCAATGTGACTAATGAGTTAGTTGTGGGATGATGCATTATGGAACGAGTAAAGAGACTTGCGAGTGACGAGATTGAACTAGGTATTGAGATACCGACGATCGAATCTCGGGAAGTAATATACCGATGACAAAGGGAACAACGTATACCATTATGCATTTTGACCGATAAAGATCTTCGTAGAATATGTAGGAGCCAATATGAGCATCCAGGTTCCTCTATTGGTTATTGACCAGAGATGAATCTCGGTCATGTCTACATAGTTCTCGAACCCGTAGGGTCCGCACGCTTAACATTCGGTGACGATCAATATTATGAGTTTATGTGTTTTGATGTACGGAAGGTTGTTCGGAGCCTCGGATGAGAATAGGTACATGATTAGGAGTCTCAAAATGTTTGAGACATAAAGATCGATATATTGGAAGGCTATATTCAGACATCAGAAAGATTCTGAGTGGTTCAGGTATTTATCGGAGTACCGGAGAATTACGGGAATTCGGGGGGGGGGGAGTATATGGGCCTTATTGGGCTTTAGGGGAAAGAGAGAGGGGAGGCTGCGCGCCCCCAAGGCCTAGTCCGAATTGGACTAGGGGGAGGGGTGACGCCCCCTCCTTCCTTCTCTTCTCTTTTCCATTTCCTTCTCCCCTACTCCTACTACACGGAAGGGGGGAATCCTACTCCCGGTGGGAGTAGGACTCCCCAGGGCGCGCCATAGTAGAGGGCCGGCCCTCCCCTCCTACAATACTTTATATATGGGGGAGGGGGGCACCCCATGGACACACAAGTTGATCAGTTGATCTTTTAGCCGTGTGCAGTGGCCCCCTCCACCATAATCCACCTCGGTTATATCGTAGCGGTGCTTAGGCGAAGCCCTGTTCTCGTAGCATCATCATTACCGTCATCACACCGTCGTGCTGACGAAACTCTCCCTCGAAGCTCTACTGGATCGTGAGTTCGTGGGACGTCACCGGGCTGAACGTGTGCAGATCACGGAGGTGTCGTACTTTCAGTACTAGGCATCGGTCGATCATGAGGACGTACGACTACATCAACCGGGTTGTGATAACGCTTCCGCTTACGGTCTACCAGGGTATGTAGACGATACTCTCCCCTCTCGTTGCTATGCATCACCATGATCTTGCGTGTGCATAGGATTTTTTTTTGAAATTACTGTGTTCCCCAACAGTGGCATCCGAGCCAGGTTTATGCGTAGATGTTATATGCACGAGTAGAACACAAAGGAGTTGTGGGCGTGGGTATATACATATTGCTTGCCGTCACTAGTTGATTCTTGATTCAGCGGCATTGTTGGATGAAGCGGCCCAGACCAACATTACACGCACGCTTACGCGAGACTAGTTCTACCGATGTGCTTCGCACACAGGTGGCTAGTGGGTGTCTGTTTTTCCAACTTTAGTTGAATCGGATTCAATGAACAGGGTTCTTTCTGAAGATCAAAAAGCTGTCACTATACTGCGTTATGGTTTTTGATGTGTAGGTAAGAACGGTTCTTGCTCAGCCCGTAGCAGCCACGTAAAACTTGCAACAACAAAGTAGAGGACGTCTAACTTGTTTTTGGAGGGCATGTTGTGATGTGATATGGTCAAGACATGATGAGATATAAATTGTTGTATGAGATGATCATGTTTTATTAAAGTTATCGGTAACTGGCAGAAGCCTTATGGTTGTCTCTTTATTGCATAAGATGCAAGTGCCATGTAATTGCTTTACTTTATCGCTATGCGATAGCAATAGTTGCAAAAGCAATAGTTGGCGAGACGACCATGTGACGACACATTGATAGAGATCAAGATGATGGAGATCAAGGTGTCATGCCGGTGACGATAGAGATCATGACGGTACTTTGGAGATGCAAATCAAAGGCGCAAGATGATCATGGCCATATCATGTCACATATTTTGATTGCATGTGATGTTTATCCTTTATGCATCTTATTTCGCTTAGTTCGGTGGTAGCATTATAAGATGATCTCTCACTAAATTTCAAGGTATAAGTGTTCTCCCTGAGTATGCACCATTGCGACAGTTCGTCGTGCCGAGACACCATGTGATGATTGGGTGTGATAAGCTCTATGTTCACATACAACGGGTGCAAGCCAGTTTTGCACACACGGAATACTCGGGTTAAACTTGACGGGCCTAGCATATGCAGATATGGCCTCGAAACACTGGAGACCTAAAGGTCGAGTGTGAATAATATACTAGATATGATCAACATAGTGATGTTCACCGTTGAAAACTACTCTATCTCACGTGATGGTCGGACATGGTTTAGTTGATTTGGATCACGTGATCATTTAGATGACTAGAGGGATGTCTATCTAACTGGGGGTTCCTAAGTAATATGTTTAATTGAACTTTAATTTATCATGAACTTAGTCCTGATAGTATGTGCATAACTATGTTGTAGATCAATAGCTTGCGATGTAGCTCCCCACTTATTTTGTTATGTTCCTAGAGAAAAACTAAGTTGAAAGATGTCAGTAGCAATGATGCGGATTGGATCCGTGATATGAGGATTATCCTCATTGCTGCATAGAAGAATTATGTCCTTGATGCACCACTAGGCGACAAACCGATTGCAGGAGCAGATGCAGACGTTATGAATGTTTGGCGAGCTTGATATGATGACTACTTGATAGTTTAGTGCACGATGCTTTACGGCTTAGAATCGGGGCATAAAATACGTTTTGAACGCCACGGAGCATATGAGATGTTCCAAGAGTTGAAATTAGTATTTCATACTCATGCCCATGTCGAAAGGAATGAGACTTTTGATATGCACTTTGCCTACAAGATGGAGGAGAATAGCTCAGCTAGTGAGCACGTGCTCAGAATGTCTGAGTACTACAATCACTTGAATCAAGTGGGAGTTAATCTTCCAGATAAGATAGTGATTGACAGAGTTCTCTAGTCACTATCACCAAGTTACTGGAACTTCATGATGAACTGTAATATGCAAGGGATAACGGAAACAATTCCCAAGCTCTTCGTGATGCTGAAATCGACGAAGGTAGAAATCAAGAAAAGCATCGAGTGTTGATGGTTGACAAGACCACTAGTTTCAAGAAAAGGGCAAAGGGAAGAAGGGGAACTTCAAGAAGAACGGCAATCTATTTGCTGCTCAAGTGAATAAACCCAAGTCTAAACCTAAGCCTCAGACTAAGTGCTTCTATTGCAAAGGGACTGGTCACTGGAAGCAGAACAGCCCCAAGTATTTGGCGGATAAGAAGGATGACAAAGTGAACAAAGGTATATTTGATATACATGTTATTGATGTGTACTTTACTAGTGTTTATAGCAACCCCTCAGTATTTGATACTAGTTTAGTTGCTGAGATTAGTAACTAGAAACAGGAGTTGCAGTATGAATAGAGACTAGTTAAGGGTGAAGTGACAATGTGTGTTGGAAGTGGTTCCAAGAATGAATAGAGACTAGTTAAGGGTGAAGTGAGATTGTTGTTCTGTTTACATGAATAAAACCTTCAATGGTCATACACCCAAGGTGAATGGTTTATTGAATCTCGGTCGTAGTGATACACATATTCATAGTATTGAAGCTAAAAGATGCAAAGTTAATAATGTAATGCAACTTATTTGTGGCACTGCCGTTTAGGTCATATTGGTGTAAAGCGCATGAAGAAAGTCCATACTGATGGGCTTTTGGAATCACTTAATTATGAATCAGTTGATGCTTGCGAACCATGCCTCATGGGCAAGATGACTAAGACTCCGTTCTTCGGAACAATGGAGTGAGCAACAGACTTGTTGGAAATAATGCATACTGATGTATGCAGTCTGATGGGTGTTGAGGCTCGCGGCAGGTATCGTTATTTTCTGACCTTCAGTGATTATTTGAGTAAGATATGGGTATATCTTCTTGATGAAACATAAATCTGAAACATTTGAAAAGTTCAAAAAATTTCAGAGTGCACTGGAAAATCATCGTAACAAGAAAATAAAGTTACTATGATCTGATCGTGGAGGAGAATATTTGAGTTACGAGTTTGGTCTTCATTTGAAACAATGCGGAATAGTTTCACAACTCACGCCACCTGGAACACCACATCGTAATGGTGTGTCCGAACATCGTAACCGTACTTTATTATATATGGTGCAATCTATGATGTCTCTTACTGATTTACCACTATCGTTTTGGGGTTGTTCATTAGAGACAGCTACATTCACGTTAAATAGGGCACCATCTAAATCCATTGAGACGACGCCATATGAACTGTGGTTCGGCAAGAAACCAAAGTTGTCGTTTCTTAAAGCTTGGGGTTGCGATGCTTATGTGAAAAAGCTTAATCCTGATAAGCTCAAACCCAAATCAGAGAAATGTGTTTTCATAGGATACCCAGAGGAGACGGTTGGGTACACCTTCTATCACAAATCCGAAGGCAAGACATTCGTTGCTAAGAATGGATCCTTTATAGAGAAGGAGCTTCTCTCGAAAGAAGTGAGTGGGAGGAAAGTAGAACTTGATGAGGTAAATGTACCTGCTCCCTTATTGGAAAGTAGTTCATCACAGAAATCAGTTCCTGTGACTCCTACACCAATTAGTGAGGAAGCTAAATGATGATGATCATGTAAATTCAGATCAAGTTACTACCAAACTGTGTAGGTCAACCAGAGTGAGATCCGCACCAGAGTGGTATGGTTATCCTGTTTTGGATGTCATGTTAATTGACCATGACGAACCTACGAACTATGAGGAAGCGATGATGAACCCAGATTCCGCGAAATGGCTTGAGGCCATGAAATCTGAGATGGGATCCATGTATGAGAACAAAGTATGGAATTTGATTGACTTACCCGATGATCGGTGAGTCATTAAGAATAAATGGATCTTCATGAGGAAGACGGACGCTGATAGTAGTGTTACTATCTACAAAGCTCGAATTGTCACAAAATGTTTTTGACAAGTTCGAGGTGTTAACTACGATGAGATTTTCCCACTCGTATCGATGCTTAAAAGTCTGTCCAAATCATGTTAGCAGTTGCCGCATTTTATGAAATCTGGAAAATGGATGTCAAAACTGTATTCCTTCATGGATTTCTTAAAATAAGAGTTGTATATGATGCAACCAGATGGTTTTGTTGATCCTAAAGGTGCTAACAAAGTGAGCAAGCTCCAGTGATCCATCTATGGACTGGTGCAAGCATCTCGGAGTTGGAATATATGCTTTGATAAAGTGATCAAAGCATGTGGTTTTATACAGACTTGCGGTGAAGCCTGTATTTACAAGAAAGTGAGTGGGAGTACTACATCATTTCTGATAAGTATATGTGAATGACATATTGTTGATCGGAAATAATGTAGAATTTTCTAGAAAGCGTAAAGGAGTGTTTGAAAAGAGTTTTTCAAAGAAAGACCTCGATGAAGCTTCTTACACATTGAGCATCAAGATCTATAGAGATAGATCAAGACGCTTGATAAGTTTTTTCAATGAGTACATACCTTGACAAGATTTTGAAGTAGTTCAAAATGGAATAGTCAAAGAAGGAGTTCTTGCCTGTGTTGCAAGGTGTGAAGTTGAGTAAAGACTCAAAACCTGACCACAACAAAAAATATAAAGAGAATGAAAAGTCATTCCCTATGCCTCAGTCATAGGTTCTATTAAATATACTATGATGTTTACCAGTCCTATTGTATACCTTAGCATCTTTCTGGCAAGGGAGTACAATAGTGATCTAGGGGTAGATCACTGGACAACGGTCAACATTTTCCTTAGAGGACTAAGGAAATATTTCTCGGTTATGGAGGTGATAAAAGAGTTCATCATAAAGAGTTACATCGATGCAAGCTTTTTACATCGATCTAGATGACTCTAAGTCTCGATCTGGATACATATTGAAAGTGGGAGCAATTAGCTAGAGTAGCTCCATGCAGAGCATTGTAGACATAGGAATTTGCGAAATACACATGGATCTGAATGTTGCAGACCCGTAGGCTAAGCTTCTCTCATAGGTAAAACATGATCACTCTTTGGGTGTTAATCACATAGCGATGTGAACTAGATTATTGAATCTAGTAAACCCTTTAGGTATTAGTCACATGGAGATGTGAACTAATCACATAAAGATGTGAACTAGATTATTGACTCTAGTGCAAGTGGGAGACTGAAGGAAATATGCCCTAGAGGCAATAATAAAGTTATTATTTATTTATTTATATTATGATAAATGTTTCTTATTCATGCTAGAATTGTATTAACTTTAAACTTAGTACATGTGTGAATACATAGACAAACAGAGTGTCAGTAGTATGCCTCTACTTGACTAGCTCGTTGAATCAAAGATGGTTAAGTTTCCTAGCCATACACATGAGTTGTCATTTGATTAACGGGATCACATCATTAGAGAATGATGTGATTGACTTGACCCATTCCGTTAGCTTAGCACGATGATCATTTAGTTTGTTGCTACTACTTTCTTCATGACTTATACATGTTCCTCTGACTATGAGATTATGCAACTCCCGAATACCGGAGGAACACTTTGTGTGCTACCAAACGTCACAACATAGCTGGGTGATTATAAAGGTGCTCTATAGGTGTCTCTGATGGTACTTGTTGAGTTGGCGTAGATCAAGATTAGGATTTGTCACTCCGATTGTGGGAGAGGTATCTCTGTGCCCTCTCGGTAATGCACATCACTATAAGCCTTGCAAGCAATGTGACTAATGAGTTAGTTGCGGGATGATGCATTACAGAACAAGTAAAGTTACTTGCCGGTAACGAGATTGAACTAGGTATTGAGATACCAACGATCGAATCTCGGGAAGTAACATACCGATGACAAAGGGAATAACATATACCGTTATGCGGTTTGACCGATAAAGATCTTCATAGAGTATGTAGGAGCCAATATGAGCATCCAGGTTCCGCTATTGGTTATTGACCAGAGATGAGTCTCGGTCATGTCTACATAGTTCTCGAACCCATAGGGTGCGCACGCTTAACGTTCGGTGACGATCGGTATTATGAGTTTATGTCTTTTGATGTACCGAAGGTTGTTCGGAGTCCCGGACGAGATTAGGGACATGACGAGGAGTCTCAAAATGTTCGAGACATAAAGATCTATATATTGGAAGGCTATATTCGGACATCGGAAAGGTTCTGAGTGGTTCGGGTATTTATCGGAGTACCGGAGAGTTACGGGAATTCGTCGGGGAGTATATGGGCCTTATTGGGCATTAGGGGAAAGAGAGAGGGGAGGCTGCACGCCCCCCAAGGCCTAGTCCGAATTGGACTAGGGGGAGGGGCGGTGCCCCCTCCCTCCTTCTCTTCTCTTTTCCCTTTCCTTATCCCCTACTCCTACTACATGAAAGAGGGGGGAGGGGGCACCCCATGGACACACAAGTTGATCAGTTGATCTTTTAGCCGTGTGCGGTGCCCCCCTCCACCATAATCCACCTCGGTAGCGGTGCTTAGGCGAAGCCCTATTCTGGTAGCATCATCATCACGCCGTCGTGCTAACGAAACTCTCACTCGAAGCTCTACTGGATCGTGAGTTCGCGGGACGTCACCGAGCTGAACGTGTGCAGATCGCGTAGATGCCATACGTTCGGTACTAGGGATCGGTTGATCATGAAGACGTACGACTACATCAACCGGGTTGTCATAACGCTTCCACTTACAGTCTACAAGGGTATGCAGACGATACTCTCCCCTCTCGTTGCTATGCATCACCATGATCTTGCGTGTGCGTAGGATTTTTTTTGAAATTACTACGTTCCCCAACAGTACGAAGGCGATAGCCTCCTCCTGTGAGAACTTCATCGATAATGAAGGGACCTTCCCATCACTACAAAAAATACACTTCCGTGATGATATGTGTTTGTCACAGTAGTTCACATTTTCTGTCATGCATGTACATCCATGACAAATTTATGACATAATCAAGATAGTCATACCTGTGCTGTCGTACAAGTGTTCCATGACATTACCAAAATTACCATCACGGAAGTGTCCACTTCCATGATGATAAATCGCGCGTCATGGAAGTGCTTTCGTCAAGGGTGGCCGACACGTGGCATCCACCGTAATGGGACGCCGTTAAGCTATCGGGTCCGGTTTTGGATCCGATAACCCGCTAACAGCCCGGACTAATGAGGATTTTCCATGTGTAAAATTCTCATTGCCCCGAGGAAACACGTGTTGGCTCACCGTTGGGACAGATGCCATCCATTCATTAGACAGGAGGCGCCTATGATACGTCGACACGTGGCACGACCCAATAGAGGCCCATTCCGGTGAAAAGGCCAGCCCGTTTGACTTGGTCAAAAGGTAACGGGCCGGCCCATGGAAAGCATGTTCCTATATATGGCCCTCTAACTCATGGCCCGTTACGGCCTATCGGAATTAAGCCTAGTAGCTTCATCTGGGCATCCAATATGATTCCAGCCCGTTGTAACTTCCGGCCCATGTATGGCCCATGATATCTTTCAGCCCATACGAGGCAATTTGTAACTCTTGGCCCATTAACGGCTCATGGTGCATCTGGACCGCAATGAATAGTGTACCCCTTTATACCCATTAACGACCCATTATTCATTTGGGCCGTTTCCAACCCGTGTTATCTTTCGGCCTTCTCAGGGCCCATTTATTCGTGGGCTCATTTCTAGCATTCGGTTACGTACGGCCCGTTATTGGCCTTTTCTACTTGTGGGCCAAATTCAGCCCGCGGTTACAATCGGCCCGTTTGCAGCCCGTTAATCCGTTGGGCCGTTTTCATTGCGTCGTCCAATACGATTGATTAACGACGGCCCATTATTGTCGGCCCATGAACAGACGATTCCAAATCTTGCCCGTTTACGGCCCATAATGTGGTCTGTTATTGGCCCATGTTTGGCCTATCGATCATACGACACGTACAAGGACCATTGATGCTACGGCCCGTAGAAGGCCCATTGTTTCAACGGCCCGTAGAAGGCCATTGTTTCTACGTCCCGTAGGAGGCCCATGGTAACTACAGTAAATATGTAGCCCATGGTTATTGTGGCCTAGTTTTAAAAAATAGGTTATTGTGGCCACTAGCAAACCACGGAAAAAGAACTACACTGACTACAAGCAAACAAATAAACAAGACAACAATGAACCAAATAAGCAAGCAACTTACGCTAGGCTATCACGACTATTACACATATTACATCCACTGAGCATCAAAGTTCGCTACCAGTGCAAATATAGGGAACAAAGCAGCATATCACATACACTGGTCGTCAAAGTTGGTGACCAGTGCAAATAAACGCCGCAGCAAAACAAGTCCAGATCTGAAACCACTTCAGAAGAGCTCAAGAAACAATATCCTGGGTACCCATAATGCTGGCAAGATGCTTAGCAAGATTATTAACTTTCTCTTGTTTGGCGCTTAAATCCTCCAGCGCTTGTTGTTGCACAAGAAAGTATGCATCTGAATTCTACAGGGACTTCCTTAGTCCTTCGGCTTCTTGCCGTAGCATAGCTTACTGATGCCTTTCAGCTTGTAGCTGAGACTGAAGAAGCCTAAGTGATTCAGGCAGCAAGGTCGAAGAGCTTGTGCCAGCAGTACTGGCCAGTAACTCGAACACTACATCAACGCAGGACCGTGGGGTTTTCTCACTGTGTACAAGATTGTTTTTATCACCTTTCTTGGAGACCAACAGGGTTGTCTCACTATCTTGAACCTTATCTGCATTACTTTCTCTACCATTGCATTGTGCGGTGCTCTTCTCCAATATTGTGTTCGCATACTACAAGAGAAACAAGCAGACACATCACAGGTTTAGCATGTAGTATACCAAACTCATTTTGGTAAACCGGTTCAGTAGTAAGGTGGACAGGATAACAGCATGAAACAAACATATATCTATGTACTATGGTCACTGTATTGTCCATATCATTCTAGTTTATGTTGCCAAATCAAGATAGAGACACAGTTCAACTCATATATTTTGAAGACACAACAACATAGACAAAATATAAGTGTGAGAAACTACATAGCATTAGCAACACTTGTAATGTCCATCACATGAGAACATAACTGTTTATACAACTGAAACTGAAATCAACATAGAGCAAGAAGTTAGAACAAAAATCCAGTTAAAGAAATAGGTTTAAAACATACCCGTTGCGCCATTGGAGTTTCAATTGGATCCTTCATATTCGAAAGTAGTTGGTATGAGTAAATACAGTGATGCAACAGCAAAGGAGTATGGACCATAGCTACGGAATCTGACCTGAGAACAGTTGCTCTTCTGCTTTAAATGTGGAGTTTGGGTTTGCTGTGGTGGTCTTCGTGCTTTGGGCACAGTAGTTGCTTTACAAACTGCTCGTGTGTGGGTACTCTGTGGTGGACATGGTGCTTTGTGAAGTAGAAGTGGATTACTATCCGCTGGTATTGGGGTTAGATGGGTTGTAGCTGGTTCTCTGCCCAACGGTCTAAGTGTGCAATCTGGAAGAGTCTCAATTATGTGTGGTGGGGCAAGTTTGTGGGCCAGTACAACCATGGTTCTATCTGCATTGACAGGTAGCACTGTCTTTTGTGAAGAACGGGTTTTTGCTCCCTTAGATACTGCCATCACCCCCTCCAATTGAAATGGCTGATAAACAAGAAAAGAAATTGAATGTACATACATTGTATGATAGACAGATGTGGTAATTCACATATATGTTGTCTAAGCAAACAGGACAGCATGACACAATTTCACATATATGATGCCTAACTAAACAGGATAGCATGACACAGTTTCAGATATATTATGGATAACTTAACAGGATATAATGGCATAATTCAACATATGATGAGTATCTAAACAAGATGACATGACAAAACTATATGATGTCTTTATAAAATAGGTTGGGATGAAATAATTCACATAAATGTTGTCTAAGTATACAGGATGGCATGATATAATTGACATAATTGGTTCATATACTAAGAAGCTGGCACTCGCATGTATGATCTCTAAACTAAGCAGATGGAATTCAATATTGTGCATATGATGTATAAACTAAGCAATGCAAGACACCATATGCATGATATGAGAAATATAAACATTGCAACTTAGAGCATACACCTCAGGTGGGATATAGGACTGGTCATCTGTCTCTGAATCCTCCTCTGAGGAGCTCCATGTAACCATCGAGATATATGCTTCAACAGGTACCATTGCTTGCTCTGAAGACCTTGTTTTCACTCCTGATTTTTCCATAACCGGCTCAAATGGCTGATACACATGAAGAGTAGTTTAATATACACAGATTGTCGACAAATGGAATACGTAATGAAAAAAAGATGGCATGAGATAATTCACATATATGATGCCTGAATACATGGCGGTGCATAATTCACATATCTGATAACTGGCTGAAAAACATGGCATTGCATAATTCCCACATACTCCCTCTGTTCCTAAATATTTGTCTTTTTAGAGATTTCAAATGGACTACTACATACGGACGTATATAGACATATTTTAGAGTGTAGATTCACTCATTTTTCTCCGTACGTAGTCACTTGTTGAAATCTCTAAAAGGACAAATATTTAGGAACGGTGGAAGTATGATATAGAAACAAAAAAGGTGGCATTCACATAAAGCAAATCTAAACTAAGCTGATGACATATAAGATGAATAATGTAAGCAATGTGAGGCGCCACATGCATGATATGACCAACATCAGCATGTTAGGTTAGAGCAAACACCTCAGGTCGTAAATAGGAGTGGTCGGCTCCCTCTGAATCCCCATCTGAACAGTTATCTTCCTATGGAATACAATCTAGAATGGCGGGAGGGGGGGCACTTCGCCCACCATGGAGCGGCGTCTGCATGACATTGTATTCCCACGCAACGGTCTTCTCTTTTTCTCTACATGTTCAGTACGATTGTGTACAATAACTGACATGCATAATAAAAAATTAGTTAGATTTTGTAAGGCCTAAGGGGTGCATGCAGAAATCAAGACTGATGGTAGCAAACGAGTGGTTAGGTCCAAAACTAATGATAGCAGGTAGATTATAGCTTTAGTTTAAAAAGATAGACAATGGATCATCTACTGTTTGTTGCCCACCCAACATGAACCACAAATAAGACCCCCGATGAACAAGATAGCAGACATATACTATTCATTGTTGCCTCGATATGAGACCCACGGGCATTTTAAAACTCAAGTTTGAACGATAAAGTAGCAGGTAATAATAACCGATGTATAACGTAAGCAAACACGAAAGACTGCGACCTCTCTTGTGGAACTATGTAGTTCTCAGGTTCATCTGCTCAGTCAATGATGGTAATGTAGTTGGTGTGGCTGCCGGCAACGGGGAAGATGATCTGAGGCGGCGAAAGAAAGTTTGCAGGGGGAATCTCTGCTGCAGTGAACGCTTCTTTCGAGGATACACCTTAGGTGGGGTGGATGACGGCACAGCAGGAGCAGGACATAACACACAGAGTTTTCTTTGACGCCTATCTGAAAATGAAGTAAATCTGTAAGGTCTCCTTAGAATTGGAGGATTCTATAAACGAGCGGATAGGAAAAACACGAGAATAGGATAGGAATGCATGTGCAAAACAGAGCATTTGGAAACATAGGATTTCTGTGAACCTCGGTGTTTGGTTCACATGAATTGGAAGAACACAGGAATGAAGAAATATGGTCAAATTAAAGTCAAACCACGTGAAAATGAAAAAAAAATAAGAATCTTATTATGCCAGTAATGCAATTAGTCATGTTCTTCATGCATATTAATTTGAAAAGGACATCCAACTAGATATTAAAATTCCTACCATTTTTCTTTGAAAGAGACACCAAAGGAAAAAATCCTCCAGTTTTGCTTTGCTCCACTCCTAACCAAATGCACGAATATTAGTATCATAGTAGTTCCATAGAAAAGGATCCCTAAGGGATCGACATGAATGCACAATAACAAAGTGATGCAACGAGTGTACAACCTCTTTGGCATAGCCTTGTCGACCTCAACATCATTGGGTTGCACATGGAGGGTGGTGATGCTGGTGTGACTGTCAGAGGCGGGGAAGAAGATCTGAGGCCTCTAGAAACAGCGCCAAGGGTACTGTTCCGCTGTGATGGACGATTCCATCATTGCAGCAGTTCCGGTGAGGTGTACGGCGTCGAGGCTGAAGCAAGACAAGACAAACAACGATAATCTGAAGTGGGACTCTAATATCATCTACAATAGATGATGTAAAATACATCACCAAAAAGTGTTAGATGTAAAACGCATCAGCCGCGCCACGGCCGCTCCGACAGATGCTGTAAATACTGTTTACTCTAAACTTACCTGAAGAAACCAAACTTTACAGCCGAAACTGAATTTTACTGTTGAAACTGATTGAACTAGTACAAGAGCATTGCAATAGATGTTTAGGGCGTTCGAGCACTAGTAGCAGACAAGCAGTCATCTAAATCAGCAGATGCTTGAGCAGGGAACGCACTAGCAGAGAGCAAGTCATGCAAAAGAACCGCGAGTGAGTGCTAAAGCAGCAACTCCTGTAGTTGCCGAAGGTCGTGCAGCGCGAGCAAGAGCAAGAGCAGAGCAGCAGCACGAACGAGAACAAGAGCGGAGCAACAGCGCGACCGACAGCAATAGCAGATCAGAGCAGCAGCACAAAGTGGCCGCCGAGGAGCGTGAGCAAGAGCAAGAGTAGAGCAGCAGCACAAAGTCTGGGGCCGCACCGTCGTCCATCGCCTCGCTGCACTCAGCGCGGCATGGTCAATAAACGAGAGTCGTCGGAAGAGGACTGTACTTGGAGAGCCTGACGGCTGGGACCCACAAGGTCCATGGTCGCACGCAAGGAAAGTTCCTCCTTATTAAGCTGTTTCCTCCCCCTGACAGCTGGGACCCACCAGATGTATCTTCACACAGAAGGAAGTGCCTTCTTGTTATGCGAAATATACCATTCCTCCCGATGACAGCTGGGACCCGGCAGATTTGGTGGCTGGCTTGTGGGCCTACTAAGCAGACATGTACGTAGGGCTTTGTCAACTTAATCAACAAATGATTCTAGTAGCTGGACTGTTGGATGTTAATCCAACAGCCGTGCTCCTTCTTCAACCTCTATTCTTGCTCATGTCTCCCGTGGGCGGTAGTGCTCCCATGCACCCGAACCAGTCAAGTTTCCCACTCCTCTCCATCTGCGACTCCACTGCCGCGTCTTCCCCATCTCCGGGTCATTCCAGTCCGGGTCAAACCATTGGTCATCCACTACCCAGACTACCCCATACACCCATGCATAGTCCAGATGCAACCCAGATGATAGCCGTACAACCATACTCATCCCAAACCATGCTCGTACACTAGCCAGACTGAAGTTTGGACAGTGCATGTACATTAATCGGATAATTGCCATGCAGGGCATCGCTCTCTGCTCTGCTCCATCCCGGCCCCGGGTCTCTCCGCGTGCGCCCTTGCGGCCGGCCTTCGCCGCGTGCGTCGGGTCCCTGCTCCGGCTCGCCGCCAAGCCCGCTCGCTGGCCACCTCGCACCTCCCACACGACTGTTGGCCAGGTCCCACGCGGGCCTATGCCTCTCGTCCGCTGCCGTGGGGCCACTATGCATTGACCGCCAGCGTGCCTGCTGGCCAAAGCCGGCTCCAGCGCCTCCACCAACCGGAGCCTGCTGACGCCCGTCGCCGCTCTCACTGCTGGGCCTCGCGCGCCGCTCCGCCTCCTGCTTTGTGCGCCTCGCGTCGCCGCGACTCCGGGCCCCCTCGCTCCTCCCCACGCGCGCACCACTCCACGTCGCTCCGCCGCCCCGACGCCGGCCTCTCCAGCACCCGGCCCATCCGGATGTTCCTGCGCTGCGCCCGGCTCCGGCTTCTCCAGCACCCGACGCCGGCCTCCCTAGCGCCCGGCCTAGTCCAGCTCTGCCCGCGCCGGCTTCACCCACCACCCGGCCGGCCTGGCCGGCTGCCGCCTCCCCGCTTGCCCGCTGCTGGCTCCTGGTTCGGCCGCCCGTGGCCGGCTAAAGGAAAGAAGGAAGTCGGGGGCCGGCTGAAAAGAAACAGAAGAAGAAGAGATGTCGGCTGGAAGAGAAAAGTCAAAGGGACGATTGCCCATGGCTGAAAAAGAAGAAGAGAAGGGTCCGGCTTCCCACATGGAGTCGGACGGAAAAAAAAAGAGAGAAGGGTCCGGCCGCCCACCTGGAGTCGGACAGAAAAGAAAGAAAGAAAAAAAGAAAGAGAGATGCCGGGTGCTAAAAAACAGATGTGTCCGATTGTTCTTAGCCAGCGCAAATGAAGAAAGAAGACAAAGTAGTTGCCAGAAGATCCGGCCCGACTGCTCAGCAGTCGGCCTGAATCTCAGGGGCTACACCCAGCGGGTGCGCTGACACGCCCCCGTGAGGAAGAAGACAACATAGTCGCCGGGAGATCCGGCCCGACTGCTTAGCAGTCGGCCCGAATCTCGGGGGCTACACCCAGTGGGTGCGCTAGCGCGCCCCCACGGAATATTGCAAGAAATAAAAACAAGAAGAGTTTTGTCTTGCTGCCAGCAACCGGTAGAAGAGAAAAGAAGAAAAAGGGCGTTGCAAGACGCCTCGCCGCCTGGCCGGTCGAGCCTGACCGGCCGGGACCCCCCTTCGAGCACCCAGAGGCTCGAAGGCTTCACCTAGCGGGTGCGCCGACGCGCTTCGCGAGCACCAAGTCGCGTCGGCTGTCTTCGATGACCGCGACTACACGAAAATCAATGTGAGCTCCTCACCTACATATTTTTGCACCACGCAAGCACGGATAACCCAGAGCGATGCTCGGGGAACTATCTTCGCATTTCATTACAGTTGCATCACTGTTCTCCCCGGCGCCAGCCAGAGTTGGCCCGGGGGCTGGCCGCTTGGCCTGAGACGTTAGTTCCCGCAGACAGCTTAGTAGCGTGCGCGGTACCAAAGGCCCACTCTTAGTCACAGACCGCAGAGCGGTTGTCCGGCTAGCAAGAGTGAATGCTGGAGGCCACCCACGTGAAAAACGTCCAGGAAGAAAAACGGTTCGGGCGACCAGGTCATTTCCTTTACAAGTATCTAGTCGGTTGAATCTGCTCCCAGACTCTGAGTATTGTACACTCCACTTCACGGCCCACTTTCAGCCACAGACCGCAGAGCGGCTATCCGGCAAGCAAGAGCACAAGCCAAAAAGTGGAGGGAACACGAAAAAGATTAAGAGGGCTCAGACGAAACCGAGTCGGCACCCTCCGCATAAACTAGCAATGCTAAAAGCAAACATTTGATATATCTGTGTGGACTAACTTTGTCTTTTTGCATGCTCATTTCCGTGAACACCCGCCAAAAAACCTCCGCCCAACTTTGCCAAGTTGCCCGGAGGCTTGGGGGCTACTGTCGGAGTAATTGGCCACGGATACCCCGAAGACGACGAGACGATATGTCAAGACATCGGGGCTAGCAAAGCCCCTCAGTCCGACTGCGCGGCCGCTCCTGCCGGCTCCCCATCTGACTGCTCTGCCTACCGGCTGCCGGCTGCTGACCATGCCGACCAGCCGGCTGCCAACTGCAGCCCCACCCGACACCGACAGGACGACCATACCGCGATGTCATCTACAGTGTATCGTGTCCCTTGGGTACTGATTTATAAAGTACCCCAGGGGACAAGCATGACATGCACCATGCCTGCATAGCTTGGCTTGTAAGCTACCCAAGGTAGCTTACAACCAAAGCCACTACCCCCATGCCTATATAAAGGCTCACATCCATCCATCCAGGGGATGGACTCCCACGGCCACACACTCCACCACGGCCATGCTTGGCCACTAGAGTATGCATGCTCACTCCAGCCACACACATATACAGAGTCAGATGCCCATGGCACTGATCCCAGATACAACTCCAGGAGCACTTTGTACTGCCCGATGTACACCCCAGATATATACTCAGACATGTAGGAGTAGGGGTGTTATCTCTCCGGAGAGCCCCAAACTTGGGTAAACTAGCGCGTGCTACTCGCATACCCGTCCCTGGATATTCCGGCAGCAGTCTTGCCCACACACTAACCACCCTGTGGCATCTGTCGTCTTGCACCCCCCTGAGAATACCACGACAAAGTGCCTGACAGTCGGGACCCACCTGGTCGAAGCGTACATAGCGTTGTCATTTTGGTTGCGAACGTGTACGTACATACTGGTCGATGTAGAGGCGCGCATGTGTGGTAGTAGAGGCGCGCATGTGTGGTAGTAGATGCGCGCACGTAGCATGTACACGTACGTAAAGCGGCTAGGGCGCAAGAAAGTAAATACGGCCGCATACATACATACGGGCGGGGTCTCGAACGCCTACTCGTGCATATGGACGACGAGGGCTCCTGTACATGGTTGTGGCTGGGTCGGAACGGAGAAACTGTGTCATCGTCGTGTTCATGGGGAGGCAATGGAATGCGTCATGTTCATCGGGAGGCAACGGAACGCGTGCTGTTCATCGGGAGCCAACTGGCTTGAACAGAACAGTCGATGGAAATGAGGCCTGGCGTACCGCAGAACGGAGCAAACGGCCTTGTGTTTGACCAGCCACGGTGGAAACGGGATCCTGTTCATCAGGAGGGGTCTGGCATACCGCAAAACAGAGGAAACAGACCTCCTACGGTGGAAATGGGCTCCTATTGATCGACACGGGTGTGGCGTACCGCAAAACGGAGGAAACAAACTTGTGTTGGAGCACTCCAGTCGAAACGGGGGTCCTGTTCATCGGGAGGGGTGTGGTGTACCGCAAAACGGGACTCCACGGGATACTGTTCATCTCCACCGTCGACCTCCTCCAGCCTCCACGGGCTACTGTTCATCCATCATCGACCTCCTCCATCCTCCAACTACAACTGTTCATCCACGGGCTCCTGTTCATCCAGCCTCCACCGCGCGCTCCTCCATCGGCTACTGTTCAACCAGCCCTCTCCACGGGGTCCTGTTCAACCACCCCTCCACGGGCTACTGTTCATCCAGCCCTCCACTGGCTACTATTCAACCAGCCCTCCACCGGCTACTGTTCAACCAGCCCTCCATGGGGTCCTGTTCATCCAGCCCTCCATGAGGTCCTGTTCATCCACCGGCTCAATCGATCGGGGTATTGTTCATCCAGTGACAACGGCCTCTACTACCACTAGTTCTTGTTCATCCAACCCCCACCGGGAACTATTCATCCAAACCCCCAAAAAACGCTCACTATTCATCCAGAGGCAGTATCGATCGGCTTCAGTTAGCAGCAGTAGCGAAGGAATCACTCGGGTTCAGTTAACAATAATGGATCGATCGATCGTTCGGGTTCAGTAATGCGTGGCCTGCAGTGCAATCGCTCGGGTTCAGTTAGAGCCCAACACCTCGCACCCACGCGCGTACGTGTACGAGAGAAACACGCATCGCTCGGCCCCCGACCACCCACCGTAACCGGGAACTCCCCGATATTTTTCGCGCCCTCGCTTCTACCACGGTTTTTCCGTCATGGACGGCCCAAAGAATGTCATGCAGCTGCGTCTCCGTCCCGCCCAGGACGAAAAGCCCATTTTTTTGTCATGATTTTTTTTCATAGAAGTAGGACCCCACCACATCTATGATGAGACCGGGCTTTGTCACAATTATCGTCATAGAAGTGTCATAAGTATGAAAGAAAAAATTCGTTCGGCCCAAAATGTCACGGATGTGTCTTTTTTTGTAGTGCATTTTGGTTTTAGTTTGTCCTTCTCCTTCTCCGGGAGGCGTAAGACGAGTTCACCGACATTATAAGTCTTGGCCCGCACTTCTCTGCTTTGGTATCTCCGAGCCTGTTGTTGATAGAATGCGGAACGGGCTTTTGCAACATCACGCTACTTCTCCAGGCCATCTAGGTCGTCCTGTCGATCAAACTCAGCTTCTCTCTCTTCATACATGCGCACTCGAGGCAAGTCATGAACAATGTTGGGGATATCGCTTATCGAGAACTTATCGGTCGACCCATGATAAGGGGTAAATCAGCCAGTTTATCGGCATATCGGCTGATTTATCGCCATATCGATTGATACATCGGTCAATTTATCTTATCAGCCAGACAACAATAAGCGATAAATCGACCGATTTATCGGAATATCGGAAGATATCTTGAACAGTGGTCATGAATAATGTCACGGGGCAAAACAGCCTCCGCGCCGTACACCATGAAGAAGGGTGTGTGTCTGGTCGTTCGATTGGGCGTTGTCCGCAGTCACCAGAGTGCGGAATCAATTTCCTCAACCCAGTGTTTATCAGACTCCCGTAGGGATCACACTAGTCTGGGTTTACTGCCGCTCATGATCAGGCCATTAGCCCATTTGACCTGATCGTTTGTTTGAGGATGATATACAGAGGCGTAATCGAGCTTAATGCCCAGATTAGCACACCAATTTTTTCACCCCATCGGTTGTAAAGTTAGAGCGGTTGTCGGTGATGATGCTGTGTGGGACACCGTAACGGTGCACAACGCCAGATATAAAGTCGATCACCGGCCCAACTTCCACTGTTTTTACTGGTTTAGCCTCTATCCGTTTAGTGAATTTATCCACCATAACCGGAAAGTATTTCTTCTTGTGGCTACCCCCCTTAAGGGGTCCGACCATATGTAGCCCCCAGACCATGAAAGGCCAAGTAATGGGGATTGTTTTGAGGGTGGTGGGCGGCATATGACTTTGATTGGAGAACAGCTTGCACCCGACACAGCGATGTACAAGGGCCTGTGCATTTGCTCGGGCCGTGGGCCAAAAGAAACCTGTATGGAAGGCCTTACTTACGAGGGCCCAAGCTACGACATGGTATCCATCGAGACCAGCATGTATTTCAGCCAAGAGATGTCGTCCGTCCTCTTCGGAGATGCATCTTTGAAGAACTCCAGTAGTACTTTTCTTATAGACTTCTTCTTCGTGGACTTTGTAGGCTTTCAAGTGTCAGACTATGCGACGGGCCTCATTCTGGGCATCAAGGAGCTCCTGCCTATTAAGGTAGGCTAGGAAAGGTTCGGTCCATGGAGCAATGACAGCCATGATTACATGGGTGGAAGGTGTCATTTCGATGTTCGAGCCCCCGATGCTGTCAGAATTGTGTTCGGCATCAGAGGGTATGATCGGCTCCGGACTGGTATTGCCGCTCTCGTCCTGCCATATCACGGATGGCTTGAAGAGCCTTTCCACAGAGGTGTTAGGTGGGACGGGGTCGCGTTTAGCGCCCATTCAAGCAAGGATGTCCGCTGCTTGATTAGTCTCTCGAGCAACGTGATGAAACTCGAGCCCCTCGAACCGAGCTGATATTTTGAGTACGACATTGCAGTATGCCGCCATCTTTGGGTCTTTTGCATTGAAATCTCCATTTATTTGGGATATTGCGAGGTTTGAGTCCCCACGCACCTCGAGGCGTTGTATACCCATAGAGACAGCCATTCAGAGACCATGCAATAGTGCCTCATATTCATCCGCATTGTTGGAGTCCGTATACATGATTTGTAATACGTAACGGACTGTGTCCCCTATAGGGGATGTTAGGATGCCCCAGCCCCCAATCCGGCTAACATTTTAGAGCCGTCGAAGTACATAACCCAGTTGGAGTATGTGTTGTACTCTTTAGGGAGTTCGGCTTCTATCCATTCTGCGACAAAGTCGGCCAACACCTGAGATTTAATAGCTCGGCATGACTTGTATGTTATTTCAAATGGTAAGAGCTCGATGGCCCATTTGGCAATGCGGCCGGTGGCATCCCGATTGTTTATGATGTCATTGAGTGGTACTTTGGAATCCACCGTAATCAAACACTCTTGAAAGTAGTGTTGTAGCTTCCGGGACGCCATGAAGACCGCATACGTTATCTTTTGATAGTGTGGGTATCGAGATTTGCATGGTGTTAGAACCATCGATACATAGTACACTGGTTTCTGGAAGGGGAATTTATGTCCCTCCTCCTATCGTTCGACGACGAGTACCGCAGTCACTACCTAGTGAGTCGCAGATATATAGAGCAACATAGGTTCGCCAACACTTGGTGCGGCAAGGATTGGGTAGCTTGCTAGCAGAGTTTTTATCTCTTCCAATCCGGCTGTGGCCGCGTCTATCCACTTGAAGCGGTCAGTGTGTCGGAGGAGTCGATAAAAGGGTAGCGCCTTTTCTCCTAATCTAGAGATAAAGCGGCTCAAGGCTGCCACACACCCCGCTAGTTTTTGGACTTGTTTCAAGTCTGTTGGCGTTGCCAATTGTGACAAGGCTCGGATTTTTGCTGGGTTCGCTTCAATTCCTCTATTGGAAACGATGAACCCGAGTAGCTTTCTGGCTAGAACGCCGAAGACACATTTTTCCGGATTGAGCCGTATGTCGTATGTTCGAAGGTTGTCAAATGTGAGTCATAGATCGTCCACCAGTGATTCGACATGTTTAGTCTTGATGACGACATCGTCTACGTATGCCTCCACTGTTTTGACAATTTTCTTTTCCAGACATGTTTGAATTATGCGTTGGTAAGTGGCACCAGCGTTTTTGAGCCCGAAAGGCATAGTGTTGAAACAGAAAGGTCCTGTAACACCCCGGATGTAACTTTCCCAATTTATACTCCAACTCTTGTCGTTTCTGGCCTTAAGTTAATTTATTTTCTCGGGTTCGGGTCTTTGTCTTCGTGTGTTGTTATCGTTGTCAAGCATCTCATATCATGTCATCATGTGCATTGCATTTGCATACGTGTTTGTCTCATGCATTCGAGCATTTTCCCCGTTGTCCGTTTTGCATTCCGGCGCTTCGTTCTCCTTCGGTGGTCATATCTAGCTTTCTTTCATGTGTGGGGATTAAACATTTCCGGATTGGACCGAGACTTGCCAAGCGGCCTTGGTTTACTACCGGTAGACCGCCTGTCAAGTTTCGTACCATTTGGACTTCGTTTGATACTCCCACGGTTAACCGAGGGACCGAAAAGGCCTCGTGTGTGTTGCAGCCCAACACCCCTCCAATTTGGCCCAAAACCCACAAAAACCTGCTCCATCATCTAGAGCGTTCGATCACGATCGCGTGGCCGAAAACTGCACCTCATTTGGACTCTCCTAGCTTCCCTATGCCTATTTATACACCTTCCCCTACAAAAATTCGGGGTGCAAACCTACCCCTAACTCTCTCCGCCGCCGCCGAACATCTTATCCGGTCGACGGACATTGTCCGCCCGTCATCCCGCCGCCGCGCCCAGCCACTCCGGGGCTGCCACGTCACCCCCGCGGTCGCCTCCTCCACGCCAGCCTGCGCGGCCCAGGGAGGGCCCTCGCAGCCCGCGAGCGCCGCCGCCAGCCTCCCTCGCCCGGCGCCG
>NC_057794.1:325539690-325542068 GCF_018294505.1 Triticum aestivum
CGCCGCCGCCACGGTGCCATCGCCGCCATCGTCGACCTCCGCCGCCCGGCCGCACCTCGCCGGCCACGCCGCCGCCTCGGCCTCGCCTCCCTCCTTCGGCCAGATCCGGTCGAGGAGCGACCGGATCCGCCGCCGCCCGACCTCCCCGGCCCTCTCCTTGCCGGCCCCGGTCACCACCGGCTCGCCGGAGTGCGCGCGCCGCCGCCTCGTTTTGCGTGCCACCGAAACCCTAGATCCGGAGGTTGAAAATTCGTCTAAGTCCCCAATTTTTTAGATCCAAGTTCTCATGTTCATAGCCCCGTAACTTTGCATCTGTAGCTTCGATTCATGCATATAGCATATCAAAATGTTCATCTCAGAGAGTACATCATTTCATTCCATTTCATCATTTTCATTTGAGTTCATCTTGTTGCCCGAAATGCTATTAGAAGAGGGCTACTTGAGATAATTGTCAGATCTGCTGCTCCATTTAGGTTTTTGTCATTTTTGCCATGATTAATGTGTGCATGATATGCCCATGAGCTCTATATATGTTTTGTTAAGGGTTTTGTCATCTTTCTAGAGGTGCAAGCCATGTATTTTTGTGATGTGTGTGGTGACTAGCACGAGCTTGCAAAGTGGTGCACTTGTTAATTCTGTTTTCAGGGACTTAGCATTTCCACTAAGTCCTTGATCTGTTTATCTCATGATGCCATATGTTCATGTTGTTTCCGAGTGATCCGTGCCTTTTTTGAGGATGATCAGTAAGGATGTTTTGTTAATCTTGTAGTGCTCTATCCATCCATGTATTTGTTTTCAATTATGGAGCACCCTAGCTTGAGTCAATCGAGCTCTACTTTTGCTACTTTGTGAATCTGGGCAGATTGTCAACTTGTTTGCAATTTTGCCGATGATGTTGTAGTTGATCCGTGCATGCTATGCTATTGTTCTTGCCATGTCTAGCTTGAATTTTGTGTGTTCTTGATGGATGTATGCTTAGCCTATCATGACTTGCACCCTAGTGAGTGCATCGAGCTCGTAAACATGCCTACTTGAGTTATGTTTTCAGCATGCTCCAGTTTTCACGAAGTCTGAAAACTGATTATGTTTTTGCCATGTTCACATGCTTGCAATTGTATTTTCTGATCCCTTTTGGCTCAAGGTCACTAAGGGACTTTTGTTAAGGTCTTTGAGTAGCTCCATGCCATGCTTTAGTTTGCCATGTTCAGGTCCTGTAGCATGTAGTTTTGTTGCTCCGAAGAGTGCTACCTGACCTGAAATTCCAGACAAGTGTTAATTTCACTAAGTCTGAAATCTGTTTGCCATATGCATTTTTGCCATACTTGTTTGAACCTGTTAATAGATGAATTGGCCGTAGCTCAGTGCTAGACTTTTGTTAAGAATCTTGAATGCATCCCTGCCATGTATTTTGTTGCCATGTTTGGGTGCTGTAGCATGTTCATTTCGTTGCATTTAGATGGCTACTTGCTGTAAATCGCAGACCGGTGTCGTATTTGAATCGCTTGCCATTTCCAAACCGTAACTCCGATTCCGGCGTTCTTTATATCATTTTCAAGCGATTTCATCTCATCTTTCTAGTGGCACACTTGGATTTCCATGTTGGGGCCAGGTTCTTGCATTTCCTGACACATCTTGCATATGCATCCCGCATAGCATATCATCCTTGCATCATATTGTTTGTTCCTTGCACGCGGTTGATTGTGTCCTTGTTGCTTGTTTGTCTTATTTGGGTAGAGCCGGGAGACGAGTTCACTAACAAGGAGCCCGTTGAGTTTGCTTTCGAGGATCCAGCCAACTCTGACAATTGTGCAGGCAAGATGATCATACCCTCGAAATCACTACTATCTTTGCTATGCTAGATTGCTCGCTCTTTTGCTATGACCAATGCTACGATGCCTACCACTTGCTTTCAAGCCTCCCAAATTGCCATGTCAAACCTCTAACCCACCATGTCCTAGCAAACCGTTGATTGGCTATGTTACCGCTTTGCTCAGCCCCTCTTATAGCGTTGCTAGTTGCAGGTGAAGATTTGAAGGCCGTTCCTTGTTGGAACTTTTATTTACTTGTTGGGATATCATTATATTATCTTGTTATCTTAACGCATCTATACTTGGTAAAGGGTGGAAGGCTCGGCCTCTTGCCTAGTGTTTTGTTCCACTCTTGCCGCCCTAGTTTCCGTCATATCGGTGTTATGTTCCCGGATTTTGCGTTCCTTACGCGGTTGGGTTATAATGGGGACCCCTTGATAGTTCGCCTTGATTAAAGCTTTTCCAGCAATGCCCAACCTTGGTTTTACCATTTGCCACCTAGCCTTTTCTTTCCCTTGGGTTCTGCAGACTCAAGGGTCATCTTTATTTTAACCCCCCCCCCCCGGGCCA
>NC_057794.1:325542105-325542508 GCF_018294505.1 Triticum aestivum
CCCGGGCCAGTGCTCCTCTAAGTGTTGGTCCACCTGTCAGCTGCCGGTGGCCACCAGGGGAAACTCTGGGCTGGCCTACCGGAAGTTTAGACAATCTGAGTGTGCCCTAAGAAAGAGATATGTGCAGCTCCTATCGGGATTTGTCGGCACATTCGGGCGGTGTTGCTGGTCTTGTTTTAACCTGTCGAAGTGTCTTGAATAACCGAGATACCGAGTCTGATCGGAACGTCTTGGGAGGAGGTCTATTCCTTCATTGACCGTGAGAGCTTGTCATGGGCTAAGTTGGGACTCCCCTGCAGGGATTTGAACTTTCGAAAGCCGTGCCCGCGGTTAGGGGCAGATGGGAATTTGTTAATGTCCGGTTGTAGATAACTTGAACCTTAACTTAACTAAAATGAGCCAA
>NC_057794.1:325542662-325549424 GCF_018294505.1 Triticum aestivum
TGAGTGTGTTACCGTGATGGCCTCTTCTCGGCGGAGCCCGGGAAGTGGACACGGTGTTGGAGTTATGCTTGCGCAGGTTGTTCTTTAGTTTCTCGCTCGCGCTTTGCCTCCTCTTCTCGCTCTCTTTTGCGAATAAGTTAGCCACCATATTTGCTAGTCGCTTGCTGCAGCTCCACATATATTTGTACCTTGCCTTACCTATAAGCTTGAATAGTCTTGATCGCGAGGGTGCGAGATTGCTGAGTTCCTGTGGCTCACAGATTACTATTACACCAGATGCAGGGCCCGATGATTCCGCTCCAGGAGACGCGTCTGAGCTCAAGCGGGAGTTCGACGAAGACTCTCAATGATACTATGTTTCCTTTCATGATGATCAGTAGTGGTGCCCAATTGGGGTGATCGGGACCGTGTCACTTGTTGGGTTATCTTTTATTTTGGCGCCGTAGTCGGGCCATGAGTGTTTGGTTGATGTAATGTTATTTATGTACCTTGATTGACGTGGCGAGTGTAAGCCAACTATGTTATCTCCCCTTTTATTATCTATATTACATGGGATGTTGTGAAGATTGCCTAACTTGCGACATATGCCTTCAATGCGATTATGCCTCTAAGTCGTGCCTCGACACGTGGGAGATATAGTCGCATCGAGGGTGTTACAAGTTGGTATCAGAGCCTTCCCCGACCTTAGGAGCCCCATTGCTTGATCGTTTTTAGCAGCCGAGTTGTGTCTAGAAAAAAATGTTTTGAGTCATTTAGGAATTATATATCGAAGAGTTTAGGAATTATTTTTACTTCCCAGTCTCCTCATCTCTCTGGTAAGGCATCCTGACGTAGAGTTTTGACTTTTCTCTTCCCAAATTTCACTAAAAAAAATTTAGGATCACGCGGGTATCTTGGAATCGTTCCGATGGTTTTATGATGAGAACATTGTCTTGGTGCCTCCTGTCAGGGGTTTTGTGGAAGTGTCCCGGGGAGTTGAGCTCTGAGGTGTTGTCATCATAATTTTATCGTTGCAGTTCTGGAATACCTGAGTTTAGTACGCCGACATCAAAAATCTCTTTTATGCAGTTCGTTGGTGAGATAGCCTCGACGCCACCCAGTACTGGGGCGGGAGTTCGGGAGTATCGCCATAACTTGTATAACGGATTCTTTTCGAAGGTTGAGGTAGGTGGTTTCCGTAAGTTTTTCTTGGTTATGTGTTGAAGGATGGATACAACTGGATGTAGGATTTGCTAGTTTGGGTGAGATATTATGCTTCCCCTGTATCCCCAACACCTGATTGCATAACCGGAAAGGTTCGGGAGTTTCATAGGTGGGAATTCTAGTAGCTCTAGTTCTTCTTCCACGGATATTGGTTTGAGATTGGGATTTCTTACCGATTATTCGTTCTTGATCCGTACCTTGTTGATTTATTTCTCTACCTAAATTCTAAGTGGCTTCTCAATTTATGGATATGTGACCATTTCAAGAGGAATGCATTCATTCATTTTGTTCGGATGTGAAGACTATATGTTGCAATTTTCATTCCGTTGGATTCAGCTTCAATATTTGTCTATCAATGTGCTAATAGATGTCAACCTCTTCAGGATGGCTCCTCCAACGCGCATGACTCCGAATCCTGATCCGCCACCACCTCCACCTCCTCCGGAGGCATGGCAAGCTGTGATGGCCGCAACCAATGCAAACACACAATTGATCATTCAAATTCTTCAAGAGAGCAATCAAGGCAACCAAGGGAACCAAGGCAACAATCAGAATCACTTTGCTACACTCAACCAGTTCCTTGCTAACGAGCCAAAGACTTTCAGCAATTGTGTTGAGGCAACCAATGCTGACGATTGGCTTGTGGATCTGTGCAAGCATTTCGAGTGCAGTAACGTTAGGCCTGCGGACTTTTTCATTTTCGCTTCCTTCCAACTCAAAGATCAAGCTGCAGAATGGTTCCAGCAGTACAAGGATTCCAGAGGTGGACGTGTTATCACTTGGGATGAATTCTGTCAAGATTTCCGAGCTCATCATATTCCTGAGAGCGTGGTTGAAAGCAAGCGTGAGGAATTCCTAAACCTGAAGCAAGGCTCTTTGTCTGTCTATGACTACAACAAATTGTTCCAGAAGCTCGCCCGCTTTGCCAAGCAGGACGTACCTGATGAGAAGAGCATGATATACCAGTTCAGGGGTGGTCTCAGAGAAGAAATTCAGCTAGCTCTTGTTCTCTTTGAGACCTTGAGATACGATGAGTTCTACAACATGGCATTGAAGCAAGAGACCGCTCAGTTGAGGTGTGATGCTTCCAAGAAGCGAGTCAGAGATGCTACTCCCTCTTCCTCTACTCAAGTGGCCAAGCAGCAGAAGTATTGGCTTCCTCCTCCTCCGTTCCGTCAGCCGTATCAGCAGAAGAGCAAAGGTGGCAGTGGTTCTTCCCACCCACCCAACCCTGGCTTTCAGAACAAGACTTCGTCTCAAGCTCCAAGATCGAGTGCTCCGTATCACTGTCCGCTTTCAGAGGTCACGTGCAACAAGTGCCAACAGAAGGGTCACTATGCCAACAAGTGTTTCAACCATAGGCGTCTTCCTCCTCCTCCTCCTGTCAGATCGGCAAGTACAGCTGTGGTCAAGCATAACCCTAAGCATGCCAAGGTCAATTTGTTGAATGCAGCTCGGGCAGAGGACTCGTCAGATGTCATCATGGGTAACCTTCCAGTTAACGATATTCCTGCTAAAGTTCTTTTTGACACGGGTGCATCGCATTGTTTCATCTCGAGACCGTTTTCATCTAAGCATGGTTTGGCTTTGCAAATTTTGCCTAGTCCATTAGCAGTTGTCTCTCCCGGTAGGCGCATGCATGCAAACTCCATTGCTCCGGATGTTACTATCACCTTGGGTGACTACAAGTTTCTATCTTCTCCTACGGTTCTTGGTAACTCGGATATTGATCTTATTCTCGGGATGGATTGGCTTTCTAAGCACAAGGCTCAGCTTGATTGTGCAGCCAGGCAGATTCAGTTGACTCATTCGTCTGAGGATGTAATTGTCTTTGCCGCTCGGGATAATACCATCTGTCTGTTTTCTCTCAATGAGAAGGGTGAACTCGATGCCATCTCGCAAATTCTAGTCGTTTGCGAATATCAAGACGTCTTTCCAGAAGAGCTTCTAGGAATGCCTCCGCACCGGCCAGTTGAATTCGTTATTGATCTTGAGCCTGGCACGGAACCTGTGTGCAAGCGTCCTTACAGGCTCGGACCTGAAGAGTTGAAGGAGCTGAAGAAGCAACTCGATATTCAAGAGAAAATGGGTCTCATCCGGCCTAGTTCTTCTCCGTGGGGTTGTGGTGTTCTTTTTGTGAAGAAGAAGGATGGAACGGACCGGCTTTGTGTTGATTACCGTCCATTGAACAAGAAGACCATCAAGAACAAATACCCACTTCCCAACATCAATGAGCTGTTCGAACAACTTAAAGGTGCTCAAGTATTCTCCAAGCTTGATCTCCGTATGGGTTATCATCAGATTCGAATCCGTGAACAAGATATTCCCAAGACGGCTTTCAGGACAAGCTATGGTTCATACGAATACACTGTCATGTCTTTTGGCCTCGTCAACGCTCCTCCGACTTTCTCTCGCATGATGAACTTCATCTTCAACGCCTACACCAATGACTTCGTTTTGGTCTATCTCGACGACATTCTGGTTTTCTCCAAGAACAAGGAAGATCATGCCAAGCACTTGCGTTTGGTGCTCGATAAGCTCAGGGAACATCAGTTCTACGCCAAGTTCTCCAAGTGTGAATTTTGGCTCGATGAGGTTCTTTATCTTGGTCATATCATCTCTGCCAAGGGCATTGCCGTGAATCCTGAGAAGGTGTCTGCAATTGTGAATTGGGAACCTCCTCAGAACGTGAAGCAACTCCGTAGCTTCCTCGGTCTCGCAAGCTATTGCCGAAGATTCATTGAAAACTTTTCTAAGATCACGAAGTCTCTCTCTAATCTTCTCCAGAAGCACGTCAAGTACGTTTGGTCTCCGGAGTGTGACATTGCTTTCAACACTTTGAAAGAGAAATTGATCACTGCTCCAGTTCTGACTCCGCCTGATGAATCCAAACCGTACGAGGTCTTTTGTGATGCCTCTCTCCAAGGTCTTGGCGCAGTATTGATGCAAGAGAAGAAAGTTGTTGCTTATACCTCTCGCCAGTTGAAGCCAAATGAGAAGAACTACCCCACTCATGATCTCGAGTTGGTGGCAGTTGTGCATGCTCTTTTGACTTGGAGACATCTCTTATTGGGAAGAAAAGTGGACATTTTCACTGATCACAAGAGTCTCAAGTACATCTTCACTTAGCCTAATCTCAACCTCAGGCAAACTCGATGGGTCGAAATGATTCAAGAGTATAATCCGAGTATCGAGTATACTCCAAGCACGGCCAATGTGATTGCTGACGCATTGAGCAGAAAGGCTTATTGCAACAGTCTGATTCTCAAGCCTTATCAACCCGAGCTTTGTGAAGCTTTCCGCAAACTTAACCTACAAGTTGTTCCCCAAGGTTTCCTCGCCAACCTTCAAGTCTCTCCTACCTTGGAAGACCAGATTCGCCAAGCCCAGCTTCTTGATGCTATGGTGAAAAAGGTGAAGATTGGGATTGCCAAGAGTCAACCCAAGTACAAGTGCTACCGCCTTGATGACAAAGATACTCTCTTCTTCGAGGATCGTATTGTTGTACCCATAGGTGACCTTCGTAAAGTGATCTTGAATGAGGCTCACAATTCTCTCCTCTCCATCCACCCTGGGAGCACGAAGATGTATCAGGACCTCAAGCAGGCTTATTGGTGGACTCGAATGAAGCACGAGATTGCTCAATTCATGAATGAATGTGATGTCTGCAGAAGAGTGAAGGCAGAACACCAAAGGCCAGCTGGTCTCCTCCAACCTCTTGCCATTCCGGAATGGAAGTTTGACCACATTGAGATGGACTTCGTGACTGGGTTTCCAAAGTCCAAGCGTGGCAATGATGCTATATTCGTTGTCATCGACAAACTCACCAAAGTGGCTCACTTTCTGCCTATCAAAGAGTCGATCACTGCAGCTCAATTGGCGGAACTCTATACCTCTCGTATTGTCTCTCTGCATGGTATTCCACAAGTGATCTCTTCAGACCGTGGCAGCATCTTTACCTCAAAGTTTTGGGATTCTTTTCAAAAGGCCATGGGCACCAACATCCGCTTTAGCACAGCTTTCCATCCTCAAACTAGCGGTCAAGTCGAGCGTGTCAACCAGATTGTTGAAGATATGCTCAGGGCTTGTGTGATCTCCTTCGGCATGAAGTGGGAGGATTGTCTTCCTTATGCTGAATTCTCCTACAACAACAGTTTTCAAGCAAGTTCGGGCAAGGCCCCATTTGAAATTCTGTATGGCAGGAAGTGTCGTACCCCTCTTAACTGGTCTGAAACCGGTGAACGTCAGCTTTTGAGAAATGACTTAATCACAGAGGCAGAGGAAATGTGCAAAGTCATTCGAGATAACCTCAAAGCAGCCCAATCCCGCCAGAAGAGCTACTATGATAGTAAGCACCGTGATTTGGCTTTCGAGATCGGAGATCATGTTTACCTCCGCGTCTCTCCTATGAAAGGTACTCGTCACTTCGGTATCAAAGGGAAGCTTGCCCCCAGATACGTCGGACCTTTCAAGATTGTCAGCAAGAGAGGCGACCTCGCCTATCAACTCGAGCTTCCTTAAAACTTTGCAAATGTTCATGATGTGTTCCATGTCTCTCAGCTCCGAAAGTGCTTCAAGACTCCTGACCGCACCGTCAACTTCGAGGACATTGAGCTCCAAGAAGATCTTTCTTATCGTGACCACCCAGTTGCTATTCTTGAAGAGACTGAACGCAAGACTCTCAATAAGTCAATCAAATTTCTCAAAGTCAAGTGGTCACACCATTCCGACCGTGAAGCTACCTAGGAACGTGAGGATCACCTCCGTTCTGAGTACCCGGCGTTCTTTCAGTCCTAAATCTCGGGACGAGATCCTTTCGTAGTGGAGGAGTGTTGTAACACCCCGGATGTAACTTTCCCAATTTGTACTCCAACTCTTGCCATTTCCGGCGTTAAGTTAATTTATTTTCTCGGGTTCGGATCTTTGTCTCCGTGTGTTGTTATCATTGTCATGCATCTCATATCATGTCATCATGTGCATTGCATTTGCATACGTGTTTGTCTCATGCATTCGAACATTTTCCCCGTTGTCCGTTTTGCATTCCGGCGCTTCGTTCTCCTCCGGTGGTCATTTCTAGCTTTCTTTCGTGTGTGGGGATTAAACATTTCCGGATTGGACCGAGACTTGCCAAGCGGCCTTGGTTTACTACCGGTAGACCGCCTGTCAAGTTTCGTACCATTTGGACTTCGTTTGATACTCCCACGGTTAACCGAGGGACCGAAAAGGCCTCGTGTGTGTTGCAGCCCAACACCCCTCCAATTTGGCCCAAAACACACCGAAACTTGCTCCATCATCTAGAGCGTTCGATCACGATCGCGTGGCCGAAAACCGCACCTCATTTGGACTCTCCTAGCTTCCCTATGCCTATTTATACACCTTCCCCTCCAAAAATTCGCGGTGCAAACCTACCCCTAACTCTCTTCGCCGCCGCCGGACATCTTATCCCGCCGACGGACATTGTCCGCCCGTCATCCCGCCGCCGCGCCCAGCCACTCCGGGGCTGCCACGTCACCCCCGCGGCCGCCTCCTCCACGCCGGCCTGCGCGGCCCAGGGAGGGC
>NC_057794.1:325549895-325552269 GCF_018294505.1 Triticum aestivum
GCCGCCACGGTGCCATCGCCGCCATCGTCGACCTCCGCCGCCCGGCTGCACCTCGCCGGCCACGCCGCCGCCTCGGCCTCGCCTCCCTCCTCCGGCCAGATCCGGTCGAGGAGCGACCGGATCTGCCGCCGCCCGACCTCCTCGGCCCTCTCCTTGCCGGCCCCGGTCACCACCCGCTCGTCGGAGTGCGCGCGCCGCCGCCTCGTTTTGCGTGCCACCGAAACCCTAGATCCGGAGGTTGAAAATTCGTCTAAGTCCCCAATTTTTTAGATCCAAGTGCTCATGTTCATAGCCCCGTAACTTTGCATCTGTAGCTTCGATTCATGCATATAGCATATCAAAATGTTTATCTCAGAGAGTACATCATTTCATTCCATTTCATCATTTTCATTTGAGTTCATCTTGTTTCCCGAAATGCTATTAGAAGAGGGCTACTTGAGATAATTGTCAGATCTGCTGCTCCATTTAGGTTTTTGTCATTTTTGCCATGATTAATGTGTGCATGATATGCCCATGAGCTCTATATATGTTTTGTTAAGGGTTTTATCATCTTTCTAGAGGTGCAAGCCATGTATTTTTGTGATGTGTGTGGTGACTAGCACGAGCTTGCAAAGTGGTGCACTTGTTAATTCTGTTTTCAGGGACTTAGCATTTCCACCAAGTCCTTGATCTGTTTATCTCATGATGCCATATGTTCATGTTGTTTTCGAGTGATCTGTGCCTCTTTTGAGGATGATCAGTAAGGAGGTTTTGTTAATCTTGTAGTGCTCTATCCATCCATGTCTTTGTTTGCAATTATGGAGCACCCTAGCTTGAGTCAATCGAGCTCTACTTTTGCTACTTTGTGAATCTGGGCAGATTGTCAACTTGTTTGCAATTTTGCCGATGATGTTGTAGTTGATCCGTGCATGCTATGCTATTGTTCTTGCCATGTCTAGCTTGAATTTTGTGTGTTCTTGATGGATGTATGCTTAGCCTATCATGACTTGCACCCTAGTGAGTGCATCGAGCTCGTAAACATGCCTACTTGAGTTATGTTTTCAGCATGCTCCAGTTTTTACTAAGTCTGAAAACTGATTATGTTTTTGCCATGTTCACATGCTTGCAATTGTATTTTCTGATCCCTTTTGGCTCAAGGTCACTAAGGGACTTTTGTTAAGGTCTTTGAGTAGCTCCATGCCATGCTTTAGTTTGCCATGTTCAGGTCCTGTAGCATGTAGTTTTGTTGCTCCGAAGAGTGCTACCTGACCTGAAATTCCAGACAAGTGTTAATTTCACTAAGTCTGAAATCTGTTTGCCATATGCATTTTTGCCATACTTGTTTGAACCTGTTAATAGATGAATTGGCCGTAGCTCAGTGCTAGACTTTTGTTAAGAATCTTGAATGCATCCCTGCCATGTATTTTGTTGCCATGTTTGGGTGCTGTAGCATGTTCATTTCGTTGCATTTAGATGGCTACTTGCTGTAAATCGCAGACCGGTGTCGTATTTGAATCGCTTGCCATTTCCAAACCGTAACTCCGATTCCGGCGTTCTTTATATCATTTTCAAGCGATTTCATCTCATCTTTCTAGTGGCACACTTGGATTTCCATGTTGGGGCCAGGTTCTTGCATTTCCTGACACATCTTGCATATGCATCCCGCATAGCATATCATCCTTGCATCATATTGTTTGTTCCTTGCACGCGGTTGATTGTGTCCTTGTTGCTTGTTTGTCTTATTTGGGTAGAGCCGGGAGACGAGTTCACTAACAAGGAGCCTGTTGAGTTTGCTTTCGAGGATCCAGCCAACTCTGACAATTGTGCAGGCAAGATGATCATACCCTCGAAATCACTACTATCTTTGCTATGCTAGATTGCTCGCTCTTTTGCTATGGCCAATGCTACGATGCCTACCACTTGCTTTCAAGCCTCCCAAATTGCCATGTCAAACCTCTAACCCACCATGTCCTAGCAAACCGTTGATTGGCTATGTTACCGCTTTGCTCAGCCCCTCTTATAGCGTTGCTAGTTGCAGGTGAAGATTTGAAGGCCGTTCCTTGTTGGAACTTTTATTTACTTGTTGGGATATCATTATATTATCTTGTTATCTTAACGCATCTATACTTGGTAAAGGGTGGAAGGCTCGGCCTCTTGCCTAGTGTTTTGTTCCACTCTTGCCGCCCTAGTTTCCGTCATATCGGTGTTATGTTCCCGGATTTTGCGTTCCTTACGCGGTTGGGTTATAATGGGGACCCCTTGATAGTTCGCCTTGATTAAAGCTTTTCCAGCAATGCCCAACCTTGGTTTTACCATTTGCCACCTAGCCTTTTCTTTCCCTTGGGTTCTGCAGACTCAAGGGTCATCTTTATTTTAACCCCCCCCCCCCGGGCCA
>NC_057794.1:325553108-325562115 GCF_018294505.1 Triticum aestivum
TGAGTGTGTTACCGTGATGGCCTCTTCTCGGCGGAGCCCGGGAAGTGGACACGGTGTTGGAGTTATGCTTGCGCAGGTTGTTCTTTAGTTTCTCGCTCGCGCTTTGCCTCCTCTTCTCGCTCTCTTTTGCGAATAAGTTAGCCACCATATTTGCTAGTCGCTTGCTGCAGCTCCACATATATTTGTACCTTGCCTTACCTATAAGCTTGAATAGTCTTGATCGCGAGGGTGCGAGATTGCTGAGTTCCTGTGGCTCACAGATTACTATTACACCAGATGCAGGGCCCGATGATTCCGCTCCAGGAGACGCGTCTGAGCTCAAGCGGGAGTTCGACGAAGACTCTCAATGATACTATGTTTCCTTTCATGATGATCAGTAGTGGTGCCCAATTGGGGTGATCGGGACCGTGTCACTTGTTGGGTTATCTTTTATTTTGGCGCCGTAGTCGGGCCATGAGTGTTTGGTTGATGTAATGTTATTTATGTACCTTGATTGACGTGGCGAGTGTAAGCCAACTATGTTATCTCCCCTTTTATTATCTATATTACATGGGATGTTGTGAAGATTGCCTAACTTGCGACATATGCCTTCAATGCGATTATGCCTCTAAGTCGTGCCTCGACACGTGGGAGATATAGTCGCATCGAGGGTGTTACAAGTTGGTATCAGAGCCTTCCCCGACCTTAGGAGCCCCATTGCTTGATCGTTTTTAGCAGCCGAGTTGTGTCTAGAAAAAAATGTTTTGAGTCATTTAGGAATTATATATCGAAGAGTTTAGGAATTATTTTTACTTCCCAGTCTCCTCATCTCTCTGGTAAGGCATCCTGACGTAGAGTTTTGACTTTTCTCTTCCCAAATTTCACTAAAAAAAATTTAGGATCACGCGGGTATCTTGGAATCGTTCCGATGGTTTTATGATGAGAACATTGTCTTGGTGCCTCCTGTCAGGGGTTTTGTGGAAGTGTCCCGGGGAGTTGAGCTCTGAGGTGTTGTCATCATAATTTTATCGTTGCAGTTCTGGAATACCTGAGTTTAGTACGCCGACATCAAAAATCTCTTTTATGCAGTTCGTTGGTGAGATAGCCTCGACGCCACCCAGTACTGGGGCGGGAGTTCGGGAGTATCGCCATAACTTGTATAACGGATTCTTTTCGAAGGTTGAGGTAGGTGGTTTCCGTAAGTTTTTCTTGGTTATGTGTTGAAGGATGGATACAACTGGATGTAGGATTTGCTAGTTTGGGTGAGATATTATGCTTCCCCTGTATCCCCAACACCTGATTGCATAACCGGAAAGGTTCGGGAGTTTCATAGGTGGGAATTCTAGTAGCTCTAGTTCTTCTTCCACGGATATTGGTTTGAGATTGGGATTTCTTACCGATTATTCGTTCTTGATCCGTACCTTGTTGATTTATTTCTCTACCTAAATTCTAAGTGGCTTCTCAATTTATGGATATGTGACCATTTCAAGAGGAATGCATTCATTCATTTTGTTCGGATGTGAAGACTATATGTTGCAATTTTCATTCCGTTGGATTCAGCTTCAATATTTGTCTATCAATGTGCTAATAGATGTCAACCTCTTCAGGATGGCTCCTCCAACGCGCATGACTCCGAATCCTGATCCGCCACCACCTCCACCTCCTCCGGAGGCATGGCAAGCTGTGATGGCCGCAACCAATGCAAACACACAATTGATCATTCAAATTCTTCAAGAGAGCAATCAAGGCAACCAAGGGAACCAAGGCAACAATCAGAATCACTTTTCTACACTCAACCAGTTCCTTGCTAACGAGCCAAAGACTTTCAGCAATTGTGTTGAGGCAACCAATGCTGACGATTGGCTTGTGGATCTGTGCAAGCATTTCGAGTGCAGTAACGTTAGGCCTGCGGACTTTGTCATTTTCGCTTCCTTCCAACTCAAAGATCAAGCTGCAGAATGGTTCCAGCAGTACAAGGATTCCAGAGGTGGACGTGTTATCACTTGGGATGAATTCTGTCAAGATTTCCGAGCTCATCATATTCCTGAGAGCGTGGTTGAAAGTAAGCGTGAGGAATTCCTAAACCTGAAGCAAGGCTCTTTGTCTGTCTATGACTACAACAAATTGTTCCAGAAGCTCGCCCACTTTGCCAAGCAGGACGTACCTGATGAGAAGAGCATGATATACCAGTTCAGGGGTGGTCTCAGAGAAGAAATTCAGCTAGCTCTTGTTCTCTTTGAGACCTTGAGATACGATGAGTTCTACAACATGGCATTGAAGCAAGAGACCGCTCAGTTGAGGTGTGATGCTTCCAAGAAGCGAGTCAGAGATGCTACTCCCTCTTCCTCTACTCAAGTGGCCAAGCAGCAGAAGTATTGGCTTCCTCCTCCTCCGTTCCGTCAGCCGTATCAGCAGAAGAGCAAAGGTGGCAGTGGTTCTTCCCACCCACCCAACCCTGGCTTTCAGAACAAGACTTCGTCTCAAGCTCCAAGATCGAGTGCTCCGTATCACTGTCCGCTTTCAGAGGTCACGTGCAACAAGTGCCAACAGAAGGGTCACTATGCCAACAAGTGTTTCAACCATAGGCGTCTTCCTCCTCCTCCTCCTGTCAGATCGGCAAGTACAGTTGTGGTCAAGCATAACCCTAAGCATGCCAAGGTCAATTTGTTGAATGCAGCTCGGGCAGAGGACTCGTCAGATGTCATCATGGGTAACCTTCCAGTTAACGATATTCCTGCTAAAGTTCTTTTTGACACGGGTGCATCGCATTGTTTCATCTCGAGACTATTTTCATCTAAGCATGGTTTGGCTTTGCAAATTTTGCCTAGTCCATTAGCAGTTGTCTCTCCCGGTAGGCGCATGCATGCAAACTCCATTGCTCCGGATGTTACTATCACCTTGGGTGACTACAAGTTTCTATCTTCTCCTACGGTTCTTGGTAACTCGGATATTGATCTTATTCTCGGGATGGATTGGCTTTCTAAGCACAAGGCTCAGCTTGATTGTGCAGCCAGGCAGATTCAGTTGACTCATTCGTCTGAGGATGTAATTATCTTTGCCGCTCGGGATAATACCATCCGTCTGTTTTCTCTCAATGAGAAGGGTGAACTCGATGCCATCTCACAAATTCCAGTCGTTTGCGAATATCAAGACGTCTTTCCAGAAGAGCTTCTAGGAATGCCTCCGCACCGGCCAGTTGAATTCGTTATTGATCTTGAGCCTGGCACGGAACCTGTGTGCAAGCGTCCTTACAGGCTCGGACCTGAAGAGTTGAAGGAGCTGAAGAAGCAACTCGATATTCAAGAGAAAATGGGTCTCATCCGGCCTAGTTCTTCTCCGTGGGGTTGTGGTGTTCTTTTTGTGAAGAAGAAGGATGGAACGGACCGGCTTTGTGTTGATTACCGTCCATTGAACAAGAAGACCATCAAGAACAAATACCCACTTCCCAACATCAATGAGCTGTTCGAACAACTTAAAGGTGCTCAAGTATTCTCCAAGCTTGATCTCCGTATGGGTTATCATCAGATTCGAATCCGTGAACAAGATATTCCCAAGACGGCTTTCAGGACAAGCTATGGTTCATACGAATACACTGTCATGTCTTTTGGCCTCGTCAACGCTCCTCCGACTTTCTCTCGCATGATGAACTTCATCTTCAACGCCTACACCAATGACTTCGTTTTGGTCTATCTCGACGACATTCTGGTTTTCTCCAAGAACAAGGAAGATCATGCCAAGCACTTGCGTTTGGTGCTCGATAAGCTCAGGGAACATCAGTTCTACGCCAAGTTCTCCAAGTGTGAATTTTGGCTCGATGAGGTTCTTTATCTTGGTCATATCATCTCTGCCAAGGGCATTGCCGTGAATCCTGAGAAGGTGTCTGCAATTGTGAATTGGGAACCTCCTCAAAACGTGAAGCAACTCCGTAGCTTCCTCGGTCTCGCAAGCTATTGCCGAAGATTCGTTGAAAACTTTTCTAAGATCGCGAAGCCTCTCTCTAATCTTCTCCAGAAGCACGTCAAGTACGTTTGATCTCCGGAGTGTGACATTGCTTTCAACACTTTGAAAGAGAAATTGATCACTGCTCCAGTTCTGACTCCGCCTGATGAATCCAAACCGTACGAGGTCTTTTGTGATGCCTCTCTCCAAGGTCTTGGCGCAGTATTGATGCAAGAGAAGAAAGTTGTTGCTTATACCTCTCGCCGGTTGAAGCCAAATGAGAAGAACTACCCCACTCATGATCTCGAGTTGGTGGCAGTTGTGCATACTCTTTTGACTTGGAGACATCTCTTATTGGGAAGAAAAGTGGACATTTTCACTGATCACAAGAGTCTCAAGTACATCTTCACTCAGCCTAATCTCAACCTCAGGCAAACTCGATGGGTCGAAATGGTTCAAGAGTATAATCCGAGTATCGAGTATACTCCAAGCAAGGCCAATGCGATTGCTTATAACATCAATACATACTTATAAACAACAACACACCACATTTTATAAACATCAACACTTTCTTGTAAACAACAACACATCAAAACATCAGCACAGTCATAAACAGTAGTACATAGTCATGCATTTTTAATTTGACAAACTCATGACAAAGGGTTGAGGTAATGTTTCTTTATTTGTTAGACTTTATAAAGGCACATGGGTATGCGCGTATGGGTTATATGATCTTATACCCGTACCCGCTCTACCCGGTGGGTTTGAGATTTCCCTATTTACATACTTGTGGGAAATTTTTTGCCTCATACCCTTACCGTAATGGGGTTTTTACCCACGGGGTACGTGGATAATGGGTACCCATTGCCATCCCTACTCCTACCTTATCTCCAAGAGAGGCGGTTTGCCCTCAAGTCTTGTACTCAATATATACTCGTCTCGAGGCTCAATAATACATCCATCACATTCCACCAATCTTCTTCACCTATCCCTTCTACTACCTTTGTCCTGGTTTATTGATTCCCTTTGTAATTTGTGCTAAATTTTGACAAAAAATTTAACTGATAAGATGTTAGTGCATATCAACAAAGATTATATCGTTGGATTCGTAGTTGAACATAGTTTTAATGATATAATCTTTTATGACATGCATGAACATTTTGTTAGTTAAATTTATTATCAAAATTTGTCACAGAATACAACGAGAACCAATAAACAAGGACGGAGGTAGTAACATTGAAGCATTCTCATCCACAGGCTTTGCTGTTTTGGAAGGCGAGAAATGAAGTTATCCTCACCCACAGGTGACACCATGTCAGCAGACACGGGCGGCTCGTGGACATTGACCATTGATGCACAGCTCATCCGCTGCACTCGTCACGGGAATTCAGTTTGCTGCATAAATTCAGGCCACAAGGTGGGAGCATTTTCGTTCGCCAACATGGCAAGATTCCTCTCGTGCTTGCTGGCTCAGGCTCTCCTGATCCTACTAGCAACGTCGGTCACTTCAAAGGCCATAGAGGAAGGCCGAGCTCACTCCTGCTACACGCCACCGGCGCCAGCTCCGGCGTCTTCTGGCCAACGTGGCCAAAGCCGCCAAACCCCAACAGCGCCACTGGGACCTCTTGGTCTGAGATCACCGCTCGGAGCTCCGCCCCCGCCAGAATCAGCGCCGCACCGTCACTACCGGAGGGCGGCGCCACTCGAACCACCACCTCCGCCTCCGCCACCACCACTCTCCCCGTCGCCAGCCCACCACCGCAACGATCTTAATTAGCAGTAGTATCACATGGGTGCAGCACTCCCACTTCCCCGCATTACCAGGATCACCACAGATCTGCAGTTTGGAGTTTACTTTCAGTCTTAGCCAATCTTCAATCAGCAATGTGACGATATGAATTTTTCAGTTCCCTTTGATTCGTGAGAAATTTTCCCAGCACGTGTTGATATATATCGAACTGTTCCATGTGAATTCTTTGACACTTATCTCTCTCCAAGTGTTGTCAGGAAGAAATCTTTGGATGTCTACAGAGCTCAGTCGCTGGTTGCATTGACAAACAAGCCATGTGCGCCATCTAATAAGACTGATCGTAACGAGAGTATCATAAACGGTATCATGCATCCTAACTAGATTTTTTAGATAATGTGACATACAATTAAATGAGGAAAGAAAGAGTGTAGTATCATATCATGATACCGTATCATATTAAATATTGTATTACTTTGTGTCATGCATAACAATTAATAAGACAACCTAAGATACAACTTATGATACTATACATTACGAATGTAGTATCATATACTAATATCATATGCATGATACTAGTATATAATATTCCCCATTACAACCAGCTTAACAAAGCCACGCGCCCCAAGATTTCCCAAATAAATGCAAATTCGTCAACCACCCTAGGTTTTCAGTATAAGTTCAGATCATCTCTGTAAGAGTAGCAATGTTCATTTCCTTTTTCTCTTGCGTCCAAGATGAGGCTGTTCTTCAAGCTCTTCGCCGTCTTGGCCATCATGGCTGCTCTGTCGGCCACAAATGTGCCGTCGCCAGTTGGTGTGTGGGCGAGGACGCCGGGGAGAGCGCCACCTTCGCCAACGCCGTCCGCGCTCAGGGGTCGCGTGAAGCCGATTAATCCCGCGCCACAGCCTCCGCCACCAGCGGAAATGGGTAGAGTGCGGCCATTGTGTTCACCGCCTCCGCGACCATCACCAAATCACCAGCGAAGCGTCGGCTCTACGCACTTTCCTCCACCACCATTACGGTGCCACTAGATCTATGTTTCGACTTAATCTTGATCTGTAAAGATCATGTTATTGGTTCTCTTTACCAAGAACACTTCTGTGTAACGCTTGTGTAAACATCGTGTTGTGAAACATGCTGAGATTCATGTTTTACCTTTCCTATTATCTTCACAAATACTCCCTCCATTCATTGTTATAAGATATTCTAGTTTTCTTAAATGACGTGTATATAGACATGTTTTAGTGTATTAGTTTACTCATTTATGTCTGTATCTAGTCTATAATAAAATATTCAAAAGGTGTTATAATAGTGATAAGAATGAACGGAAATAGTACATTGTAATCGTATGTTTATGTTTAGAAAAATGTCTACGTCTGGTATGCTTACGACAGTAGACACCTGTGTTTCTGAAATTTGACTTAACACATGACGTGCATTGTTTTTACGACAGTAGACGGTACGCACAGTAGACACCCGTGTGTCCGAAATTTGACTTAACACATGATGTGCATTGTTTCTACGATAGTAGACACTCGTATATCCGAAATTTGACTTAACACATGACTTAACACATGATAGATTGTAATTGAATGTTTTTCACGTGCAAGGACTAAATTTAAGATAAAAACTCATTTGCAGATCTAATCTATGTAGTACTACCTTCGTCTGGGTTTAAAAAGCCCAAGAGCGAAGACTCTAATACCAAGATAGTTTATTAACTAGATCATGGATGACGCGCGTTGCTGCGTTCATCCATTTCTTCAATATAATGATAGGAATTATGTAAACATGTGGACACATAAAAGATGGATCTATACTACTATTAAACAAGCAAATATATTCATTGCTAAGTACACACAGCCTTACGTACACACAACAACACGAACCAATTACAGCCGCATGATCAGCGACACTTAATTTAATCTAACCATTAAAATTATATTAACCCACGTCACAAGTGCGTTTAGCCATTTGTCTAGGCGGACGAAAACTCTGTCGAGAAAGTTCCCCGCCCCGCATCCCGTTCGTGTATCCTATAAACTAGGAAACAAACACCGCGAGAATAAATAAGGCGTTCGAAAAAGAGAAAGAAAATAACTACCATGCATGTGGAGGAGCAATCAGTGAAAACTTACCACACAGTAGAACAGGGTCGCATGCACCAGGTAATTATTGTGCTCCCGCTAATCAAGGTAGAAAACGAAAAAAAATTAAAGCAAAACCATCTTGGATATTCGTCCTGCAAATACGACGCCTTAATACGAACAAAGGCGTGGCCCAGCGGCTCTTCACGTTGCTCACCGGTGCAGCGAACATGTTCGCCACCGACGTCCACGCTGCCGTGGGCAGGAGCCCGGACCGTTTGCGCTACTGGCACATCTTCTCGACATGGTATTCCACGGCCGATGCGGTAAAAAAATGATCTCTTCATTCAATTGGACAAGAACCTTTCCGCCGCTGTTGAGGAAGTCTTCAAGCTTCTCGGTCATGCGTGCGATGCCTTCTCCTCCGGCCCCTACGACGCCGCAGTCGTCTCCCATCGTGCAGGATTAGTTCCGATCGCGCCACTCGGCGAAGCCGCTCGCGTCCGAGGCACCGTCGTCTGTCCGGCGAAAAGAAGAGTAGGTCTCGGCCGGCGTGCATGCAGAGAAACCTGGATGGTCAGACGAACTCAGACCGCCGCCGGAATCACTATAGACGTACGTCAGTACGTGTACGGCTCCTTCCATGACACGCGGAATTTTTCCTCGAGGGCAGGAGGCTCGCCAGGTCGGCCATACGGCACGCGCGCATCGTCGACGTCGTCAGGATGGATACAACACATTCAAGCTATACTCCCCCTCTTCGTCTTCTCCATCTTCATTAAAGTGGAATCTAGCTAGCTGCACTAACGTGTCCCCAGCGGCCCCGCCTCCATGTCTGGTGAGAAGAAACCCTACAATATGCATGCATCTTGTCAATCCCCTCTTATATTCTCAGCCATATAGCAACGTTTGAGGCAGGAATTGCAATTACTTTAGCCAGTGGGATCTATTATGCGAGTGAACGGACATGCCATAGGGCACACGTGAGTCCCCTGGGTGCTCTTTGTATTACTATTGTTATTTTTCTGTTGGTTCTAATCTTCTTGATCCTTTTCGCAGGATAGTACCGTGCATGTTTGTGATACTTCTATGATACATCCGTTTCGGTGACAACTAATATGGGACGGAGGGAGTATAACCCATCTGTGTGTGTAACCTTTTGAGAAAGGGCGATAGAAGTTTATAGTGACACAATTGAAAACTATAAGGACGTATTGCCAAGAAGAGCATGTTGTGCAATATAACAAAAAGT